>NC_056743.1:1093921129-1094052571 GCF_019279795.1 Protopterus annectens | reverse complement strand
CTATTGGGCCCTTAGATGCATCACGGCAGTGGCAGCAGGGCCCTTAGATGCATCACGGCAGTGGCAGCATTGGAAGAGGGACATTCAGTTCGGTGGGTTTTAATATTGCAGTGAAGTTCTGATAGTGAGACTGGATCTCTGTTTTAGGCCATCAGTTTGCTGGATGGAGATTATCTGTAGTATGGGGCTGGCAAGTCACTCAGTGGGTAATACGCTGCTGTGAAGGCTGATGGTCTGCTTGTTTGCCTGATTGACAACTCCCTCTGTACTCTCACCCAGTGTCCATGCTATCATGGGCAGGGAATGAACATTTAGGTTCTGGAATTGAGAAAATAAGCCTCCTCCCCTCCCTCTTAAACACCACCCCAGTTCTTACCAATATCCAGGCCTCCACTCTAAACAAACTTCAACATAAAATAGCTAGATTCATTACTAACTCCCCATACAACTCATACCACTGCATTTCTTTAAACTCTTCAATGGCTTGAATTTCCCCAATTTCTGCTATCTTATCAATTTCATATGCTACACCCTATTCTTTATAAACCCTCCTTCTGCCCATCTCTATCTTTCTAGGTCTCCATCTACATCCTATCCTGGACCCTCCATACTTCTAACCAGCAATTACTTGATATCTACCACCCAAAAAGGTCAGTTGGCAAACTACTCTACAACACTCCCTTGCCCATGCTTGGAACAAACTTCCTCTAGACTTGCGTTCGATCTCCCACACCTCACACTTTTAGTTCATTTTTTAAAGCTTATTTTCTCAATTCCAGAACCTGCCCTTGCCATGACTCTACCTAGTCTTCCTTCCCTTTATGTACCCTCAAAAGGACCATATTTAGTACCTCATTACACCTCTCTCTCTCTAATGTGTCTACTATGCATTAGCATAATTTATACAAACAAAAATTTATTGTTGACCTATTGAACTATATCAATGTAAAATTGTTACTTAGCTTCTTTTTAATGCAACTTTAACTTTATGCATGTAACCCAACATATGTGAATCTTTTTGCTATAAGTGCTATTATATCAATATTTAAAATTATACTTGTTTAAAATGTACTACTGGAGCTTTTCTCCGGTCTCCACTGAAAATGGGCCACAAGCCCAGTTGGACAAACCCAGTTAACAAATGTCAATAAATAAATAAAAAATAAATAACTAAAGGAAGGAAGACTGATCATTTGCAGGTGGTGAAGTGAAAAAAACATATAGAAAAAAGTTCACTCAGCAAGTCATTTGAATTGGGTCTGGTTAGGTACCTGCTGCTTAACTATCTTATCCCTAGCAAAGGCCACAAGCAACTGGTCCATTTGCCTCATTGAGTTAGTCCTAGATAATATCGCTGAGGACACCCAGATGTGCAATCCTTTCCTCTTTGGATGATTAGAGACAAACAGAAGGAGCCAGATAGCATGGTTGAGCAACACCTCTTCTATTACTTTGGGCATGAAGTAAGGATCTGTCCTGAAGCGGACTGTCTCTACAAAAGACTGAATGGCTCCTTACACATCAGGGCTTGGAGATCTGAAATTCTTCTGGTTGTGATGGCTACCAAAAAAATGGTCCTCTATAGGAGGTATTTGAGCAGTACAGAAGCTACTGGTTCAACAAGCTCTAGAGTCAGCTTTTCTTTGAAGGAGAGTTTTAAAATAGACCAGGCGTGTGGCTATGGGTGCAGCCTGCACCCCTGTTTTTTGAAAACACTGATGGGAACTTCAATGTTTTTTAAAGTTCCAAGAACCTTTATTTGTATCTAAGGTTCCTTGATATCTTTATTCCATGGGATGGTACAGAGGAAGATTCCTTCCTTTGTGGATTATTTAAACAACACTACCTTCTTCTTCTTCTCGTTTTTTTTTTTTAGAGGTTAGCCGCCACAGCGGACTTGTCCCGCACATTGAATGGCAGGGTTACGGTGTCGAAAGGCTGTGTCTGCCACCCCAACCCGGCACCCTAGGCACACACACGCACACACAGGGCCAATTTAGAGAGAGTGTCCAATCCACCTGCAGCATGATGACTTTGGGATCGAACGGAGCAGGAGCAAAACGAGGAAACCCACACAGGAGTGGGCAGGAGAGACCGACAGAAAGGCACCCAGCCCACCCCAGAAGTCCGAGAACCTCTTGCTGTGAGGCAGCAATGCTAACCACTGCACCACCGTGGCCGCCCATATTTAGACAACACTACCAATTTTTTTAAATTTACATATAACTGGAGTCAAGAGGATAAATTATTTAGACACCCTTGTATACCACACAGCATTAGGATTTAAGTCTAATGTATACAGAAAAGACCTTTTACAACTATTTGCATTTTACTAGTTTCCCCCCTTTTTTGAGAAAAAAGTTTAGTAAAAGGTCAAGCTATAAGGGTAATGAGGATGACATCTCAATATGATGAGGTGTGGGATGAACTGGTTAAGTTAGAGGTTTTGTTTTATTTTGTTAGAGATCATCCTGAGAACTTGGTCAACAGTGTAATGAAGTTTTTAATGAATGGAGGTTAAATATAAACCCCTATTAGGTACAGGTCTGGATAAACCACCATTGGAGGAAAGAGTGGAGAAATATGAAAAAGCTCTTGTTTGGCACAACCAGTTTTCTAAGAAGATATGAGATATTGTTAAAAGGAATTGAAATATTTTTAAAGTTAATCCAGATATTCATAATATAGTGGGGGGTTGAGCCTGTTTTAATTTCAATGCACCCAACTTTAAAAAGTTGTTAAAAAAAATCTAATATTTTGTCAATGGACAAGGATACAAACCCCTGTGGTTGCTGTAAGCAATGTTCTTACATAACTAAGGTGCAAACCCTGGTATTGGATAACATCCTTAAGAGTAAAATTACCTTTCAGAAAAGGAAGTGCACCACACCAAGAGTTATGTATTTGGCAAAGTGATACTTGCTCAGCATTCTATGTTGGAAAACAATGTGTCATTAAGACATATATATTTATGAACACCTTAATGACATTGTCATCCACAAAGAAAATAGTGCCTTGTACTAACATTCTGTTGGTTGTAGGGACTTTAAAAAGTTTTCCTTTGGTATATTGGAAAAAATCCATGTCGACCTCAGGGGGAGATTGGAAAGGATGGAGTAACAGAGAACTAATTTGTCAGAGTAGGTTAGCTGCTACTTTTTTACAGGGGTTGAATGAACAATGCCTTCATTGTACCAGTTTTAAACATGATCAAATTCTAATTATACAAATTATAAAAAGTATATTTTTGGAGAACAGTCCTTTACAACGTATGTATGTTTTTTATGAAGAATGTTTACTGCACCATATTTTGTATAAACATCTTGCCTCATTTGAATTTCCTAAAATATTAGGACAACAAATTAACATTATACCAGAAGTATAACTTTAACTGTGGCTGCATGGTTTTATAGAATGCATTACTATGTAATGCATAACTGTACATGCTGTGTACTGGTCATTAATTTCTGCAGCTTTACGAATGAGATTGCTGTGCTTCTAATTTTTTAATTAACCAATGGGATGGATTGATTTGAGTATTTAATGGTTTATGGCTGGATTTTCATTATGAAGTCTCCTTTGCAGGACAGAAGTTCAGTCGTCTAATAAACAGTTGCTTTCAACCATATTGGATCCTCATGGCATCATTCTTTGGTTTTGGTGGTGACATAACACTAACTGGATTGCTGTGGTCTGAGTCCCTTTTGACTGGGTGAACCCAAGTTTCCGACCTCTGACTGAGGAAGCATATTCATTGTGTTAGGAAATATGGCAGTTTCTTGAATGTGTGCATTCACTGTATATCAATGCCTCCTGGTTCAGTATGACATTATGATCATACTGAGTCTTTCTATGAACCTTCCTCACCATCATGGAAATGAATGGTGTGGGATGAAATGCATACAGGAATAGATTCTGCCACTGACATATGGCATCCATGCTAGTAAAGGAGTCTTATGCAGTAATGGAACAAAGGATTCACTAAGGGAGGCAAATAAGTCCAAGACTAGAAACCCCCACCTAGTTGTCAGTTGTCAGAAGATGTGTTCAGCTTTCATTCATGTTTCCCTGACAGTGTCCTGTCCAGGTCCCCCATGATGCTGTTGCATTGCAAGGAAATGGATAACACTTTCAGGTCTAGGTTCACTTGAACTGATAGCTTCCATAAATGCATTAACAAGCTGCACAGGGGATAAAGACCACATAACTCTCTGTTTATGTATCACATCACCATTGTATTCTACAGAGTAAGCTACAAGACCCTCTCTTTTCACTGGATTTCAATGTGTTTAACTAGAAGGAATGGTGCATCTCCTTCAGGTCGATATACAGTTGCTTTTGGGAGTCCAGCCAGGCACTTTGAACGGTCAGGGATCCTAAATGGCTTCCCAGACAAAACTCCAAGGCATCAGTCATCACAGACTGAAACAGTTCATGTTGGGAATAGGGCAAACCTTTGTTCTTATGCACCTATTCCACCCACCAAATTAACTGAATGCATGGCAATAGTGGGAAAACCTTGCCCAAGGACTGCAAATGCCTCCATGTGGACTTCAGGTACCAGCTCAGCAGCCTTATATGTAATATAAGGAATCCTGAATAAAACTGGGGCCATGTACCCCCACCACCCGAGAAAGTCCTTGCAATCATGGAATCCCTGACCACCTCTAGGATGGTGTCTCCAGTAATACAACTTTGACTTTGGGGAGAGATTATGCACTCTTCTGTATTCCAAGCTGTCCCCAGGAATACATTAGTCTTTTCAGGTATGCAGATTGATTTGGGTAGGATAAACAAGAACCACAGGCCCCTGAGGCAATCCCAGGTGATTGTTTGTACAAAATATCCCATCCTGTTATAGCCTAAATGAGGCAACCCATCCAAACAGGAGTAAATATTCACCTCTCTCATTCTCTGGAATGCTATCAGGAATAGGCACTCTGTGAGGACCTTGGGTACAGTAAGATAATCTAAAGAAGCTATATTGGTAGTGATGGGTCTGGCTCTGAATGTGAGAAACTTTCTATGGGTCTGAATGTGAAGGTATGCAACTCTGAGGTCCAAGAGTATCACAAAAACCTTGCTGTAACTAAAGTAAAAGGCTGGATGAGGAGCATTCTGACTTTTGGGCATCTTCAGAAAAAGGGTTTGGACTTGAGAGGCCCAAAATTGGTCTCTGGGGCCTGTACTTTTTTGACACCAGAGAGAGATTACTGTAAAGAGTCTGATTCTTCTCCCCTTGGTAGCTGTTGTACTGATGGAGATGGGGAAGGAAAAGGTGCAACTGATACTCTAGGACTGGCTGGCATTTTAAGAAACATTGGAATGGTTTTGAATTCTATTCTGTGTAAAATGCTCCTTGCCTAGCTGTCCAATAATATACTTATACAAAACACAAAGAACTGGACCACTCTTACCCCCAGGCAAGAAAACTGAAGGATGTTGGGGAAGGGGAGAGTTGGCCAAGTCATGGGTGGTCGGAGGAAGTGGTAAGACTGATATCTGCACCCCTCCCTCCTTTATCCACCTTTCCCCCTGCTCTGACCCTGGTATCTTTTATTAATCCAATAAGCTTAGTTACAATAGAGGCAGTCCTCATGCATGGTCCCTTTACAGTTCCCAGTAGCAGTCATTCAACTTTTTTCCTCCTATACTATTCAGTCTCCATCACTGTCTATCTTTACCTGATGGAATGACTCTGAATCACTGGTTACAAATGTTTATTATGCCACCATTTTAGTTTTCTGTATACTATTGTCCATCGCCAATTTAGTTACAAATGTTACACTTTCACCAAATTAGTTGCACTAGACCAATGATCCCTTTTCATGGGGGAGACTTGAGATGGTATTCATGCTGACTAGGGGAAACTTGGCCTGGATACCAGGAAACTTTTTATATCCACCTGAGCTACCACCAACTCTGGTAGATGGGGCATTAGTTTAATGTCTCATCTGAGTGATGGCACACTCAGCTCAGCACCCCCTTATGCTGCACTACAGTGCAAGAATTGGAAAATGAATCTAACTATTTGGTGTGGGAGTTGAGCCTACAGCCTTCTGAACCAAAGGCAAGCCATGCTGTTACCACAATTGCAGGTTATTCCATTTTCAACTTCCATTTTAAACTTCTTTATTTGCTATTTGGTAAGCAGACTGCTACAAATACCCTTTTCAACCAGAGAGAGAGATATGGAGGGAGAGAGATTTTTTCGGCTGTTCCCTTTAGGGGTTGCCACAGTGGAACACCTGTTTCCATTTCTTCCTGTCCTCTGCATCTTGCTCTGTCACACCAACCACCTGCATGTCCTCTCTCACCACATCCATAAACCTTATCTTAGGCCTTCCTCTTTTCCTGTTACCTGGTAGCTTCATCCTTTGCATCTTTTTCCCAATATACTCCACAACCCTCCTCAGCACATGTCCAAACCAATGTAATCTTGCCTCTCTGGCTTTGTCTCCAACCCTTCCAACCTGGGCTGACCCTCTAATGTACTTATTCCTAATCCTGTCCACCCTCGTCACGCCCAGTGCAAATCTTAACATCATTAACTCTGCCACATCCAGCTCAAACTCCTGCCTTTTTGTCAATGCCACGGTCTCCAACCCATATAACATAGCTGGTCTCGCTACCCTCTTGTAGACCTTCCCTTTCACTCTTACAGTTACTAGTCTGTCACAAATCACTCCTGACACACTTCTCCACCCACTCCATCCTGCTTGTACTCTCCTTCACCTCTCTTCCACACTCACCATTACTCTGAACTATTGACCCCAAGTATTTAAACTCATCCACCTTCACCACCTCTACTCCTTGCATCCTCACCATTCTTCTATCCTCCCTCTCATTCACACACACATTCTGTCTTAGTCCTGCTGACCTTCATTCCTCTTCTCTCTAGAGTATATCTCCATCTCTCCAGGGTCTCGTCCACCTGTTCCCTACTCTCACTACAGATCACAATGTCATCTGCAAACAGTCCATGGGGACTCCTGTCTGATCTTGTCTGTCAATCTGTCCATCACCCTTGCAAATAAGGGGCTCAGAGCTGATCCTTGATGTAACCCCACCTCCACCTTAAATGCATCCGTCACTCCCACCGCAGACCTCACTGCTGTCACACTACCCTTGTACATATCCTGTACCACTCTTACATACTTCTCTGACACTCCTGACTTCCTCATACAATACCACAACTCCTCTCTAGGCACCCTGTCATATGCTTTCTCTAAGTCTACAAAAACACAATGCAACTCCTGACATTCTCTGTACTTCTCCATCAACACTCACTCTCTCAGAGCAAACATCGCATCTGTAGTGCTCTTTCCTGGCATGAAACCATACTGCTGTTCACTAATCATCACGTCCCTTCTTAACTTAGCTTCCACTACTCTTTCCCATAACTTCATGCTGTGACTGATCAGTTTAATCCCTCTGTAGTTACTACAGCTCTGCACATCACCCTTATTCTTAAAAATCGGTACCAAAACACTTCCTCAGGCATCCTCTCACTTTCTAAGATTTCATTAAACAATATGGTTTAAAACTCCACTGCCATTTCACCTAAATACCTCATGCCTCCACAGGTATGTCATCTGGGCCAACAGCCTTTCCATTCTTTATTCTCTTCATAGCTATCCTTACTCCCTCCTTGCTAATCCATTGTACTTCATGATTCACTATCCCTACATCATCCAACCTTCTCTCCCTCTCATTCTCTTCATTCATCAACCCCTCAAAGTACTTTTTCCATCTCCTCAACACACTCTCCTCACTTGTGAGTGTTTCCCTCATCCTTTATCACCTTTACCTGCTGCACATCTTTCCTAGCTCAGTCCCTCTGTCTAGCCAAGCAATACAGGTCCTTTTCTCCCTCCTTAGTGTCCAACCTTTCATACAACTCTTCATATGCCTTATCCTTCGCCACCTCTCTCTTTGCTATGCACCTCATCTCCTTATACTCCTGTCTACTTTCTTCATCTCTCTGACAATCCCACTTCTTCACCAAACTCTTTGCCTGTATACTCTTCTGTACTTCCTCATTCCAGCACCATGTCTCCTTGTCTTCCTTCCTCTGTCTTGATGTGATACCAAGCACCTTTCTAGCCGTCTCCCTTACTAGCTCTGCTGTAGTTACCCAGCTATTTGGTAACTCTTCACTGCCATCCAGTGCCTGTCTTAACTCATCCCTGAACTCCACCTCACAATTACCCTTTTTCAACTTCCACCATTTGATCCTTGATGCTGCCCTCACACTCCTCCTCTTCTTGATCACCAACGTCATCCTACAAAACCACCATCCTATGCTGCCTAATGGATATATATATATATAGTCGAGCACACTTTCTGCTTTTTCACCAAAAGCACTTTCGCAAAAGTCTGCAAAAAAAAACCCCGCAACATTAAAAGAAACAAAAAAAAAAAAACTAAACATTTACGAAGGGGGGTATGCCCCCCACACCCCCCATACTTTTATATTCTCACTCTGAGATCGGAAAAGGGAATATTCCCTTATCCCCACTGTACCGCGATCTCTGCATCAGCCATTTGGTGAAAACGCACTTTCACAAAAGTGTGCTCGCCCATTTTGTTTTCGGTGAAACGAGCTTTTGCTAGATAGTCATATATATATATATATATATATATATATATATATATATATATATATATATATATATATATATGACGCTTAAATCATATTCTATTAAAAAACAGAATAAAGTTCTTATAATTTGCAATAGCATGACTGCCAAAATATCATGATATATGTAATGTATTGTGTACTTAACTGAGATCCATCTCCTTTCATCTTTCAGTATGTTTTTCCTTCCTTACTTTTCACTTCTGCCTACTGTCCATTATTTTCTTCCATTTAAACAGTTAGCCAAGGTAGCTATTTTTGCATGAATTTCTCTATCCTGATGCTCTCATCCCTACTTTCTTGTGCTCTGACCTCCTTTACTATTTGCATCATCTGTGCTATGGTCGGGCTTTCCACTTTTTTCCATTTTATGGTTATATGCCAGATACTGTCCATCACTTCCCAACTCCTAAAAACCCTTTGTAAGTGCTGCCCCTTATGCCACTGGACAGTTGCAGAGGGATAAATCCCAGACTATAGCTCATTTGAACCAAGTTCAGTTAGTGGCTCAGGTGGTTGACAGAGCAGCAAGGTGTGCTGGGACTGCCAATCCAGAGAGGGAGGAGAATTGTGTGGGTGTTAACCTCTGGTAGAGGCTTTAGATGCGGTCAGGGGCCTAGCCCAAAGGAGGAAAATAGGATAGGGGGACATGGCTTAGCTGCTGCTGCAGAGGCAGCACAAAATACATGTCCCCATTGCACACCAGCCCTTTGGGTGCAATCACACAATCTTAGAAGGAAGGGTAAAACAGTAGGCCAAAAATGGTAAATCTCCTGACTTGTAGGTAACAGCAAGATACCTCTGGACACAATTAGGTTCCTCAACCAATCCCAGCTTAATGTGGGGGTAAAATTAGAGGATTAAGGAGAAGCTGGTAAACCCAGTGATGTATGTACACAGATTACAGAGCATAGGATGATGCAGGAGAGCAAAAAAGCTTCAAAAGGTTTCCCCTCCACCCCTAAACTCTCTGCCATGTCCTTGAGCCTCCCCCTACAAAAATTTGCAATTTGTTACAGTTCCAAAGAAACATGTTGCCAATTCCCAGATTTTCTCTGACCGTATCTCTAACATTCCTGTCCTATTAATGGGAATATTTTCGCCAACTTATGCAGGATGTAGAAATATTTTTGGAGAAACCTAGCAAAAAATCTTAAATTTTCTAGATCTTGATTTTCTTTCACACTACTTTCATTCTTTTAAAATTTCTTTAACCTTCTGTTAACAATCCCTTTAAGTTATTCTACATATCTTTGCCATTGGTTTGCCCGGTAATAAGTATCCACTCCACAGCATATGTATCCATTTTATCAAAGGAGGCCATTCTTTCTTTCTTTCTGCTTCATTTTTTCAAGCCTTCTCATCATTTTAAAATCATTTTCAGAGCAAGTTTAGAATTGTTTAGTGTTGTGCTTCCCTGTAACAACAGCATTGGATATGCCAGTTTTTCCAGGCACATCCTCCACAGTGGGTCAAAATCCTTTTTAAGAAACAATTTAGCTTTTTTTCTTCATGCCTTTCCACGTCACATGGTATGTTACCTCTTGACATTACTAGATGCATTCACTGAATAGCTTGTAGATACTTGGACAAATCTGGGTCAGTCCGGTTCCCCCGCTCTATAGCCATTACTATCTTCTCCCATGCCATCGTTACTGGAGCACCAGTCCAAAAAAATGTTCATCTAATGCCTTATTGCACCCACTGATTTAGAGGTTGATGAAGGGACCCCTCTAGTCAAATCTACCACTAATACTTTTATTTAATTCAGCAGTAGCACGCCTTTTAACTCCAAGGCAAATTGTTCTATTTTTTCTCCGTCTAAACTATTCTGAAAAGAAATAAAATTCCTATTCGGTGACATTAGACAGCCCCATAAAAGCCAGTAAACCAGTTGGACAACCCCAACTCCTTTGCTAGCAATTACATAAGCTACCTCCTACACATTACAAGTGCATTCCCATCTCACCCACCCACCCCCCAAACAGCTCTTCCTTTCTAAATCTCTATCCATTAGCAAATTATTCTGCCACTTTTCACTTCTCAACCGCAACTGAAAAGCAGATCCTATCTTTACTTTCTAAACTAAATGTAACGGGGGCAAAGTTCAGCAAACTACATCCCAGATTCCATAACCAATCTGCATCAAAAATTGTAAAACCACTGAAGTGCATTTTTAACCTCTCTGACCACTGGTATAGTTCCATCAATTTTCAGTCGTCATACCACTTCCAAAACTACATGCTCACTCTCAATGTAAAGACTATAGACCAGTTTCCAACCTCTGCCCTATTATTAAAATCTTTAATCATATATTCATTAGTTTTTTAAACACAACTATGGACTGCTGTGCCCAACATCATGGCTTTACAATCACCTTTAGTACTAAAACTGCACTACTGTCAGCATAATACAATATTTACTCTTAACATTTTGTAATATTACTGTGATGTATTTTCTGCTCTGAGCTCAGTTCATGCCTGAAATGGGTCACTAGTCCAGTCCATTTACCCAATGAACAAATAATAAATAACATTAATGATTGCGTCTTCACAGCAGGTGTATTTGTACATAATGCTTTTGAGAAGGAAACCATAGCTTCTTATTAAATTTCAAAAACTTAATTTTGGTGAAATGCTAGTTTAAAAACTACTTGCTCAATAGGCCATTTCAAATTTTTGCTGACAGCGGATTATCCGATACTAGTACATTAAACATGCTCAGTTCTAGGACCTCTAGTATTCATATAATTTCTGAATGACCTAACTCACGTCTTGCCCAAACTAATAATTATCTACACATATATCCTTCACCTACAGGCTCATAAAGCCTGCCAATTACTGCAAACACTATTGATTCATTAACCTTTGTCACTGACTCCACAAAAATTCTGAATTAGCAGTACCAAAACAAACCATGCTATGCTCCTTGGCAAAGAAACTAGCATTGCTTCCTTTAAACATAACCGATTTAAAAAGCAATAGTATTCCAAATGTTAAGGAATAAAAATATCTATAAATAACACTCGATCCCCTAATGAACTTCAACATACACAGAGAATCGCCAACAAAGTTTTACAGTAAATGCAACAAAAGTTATGTGCTTACCAATATGGTAGATCTATGTTGTCCTGTTCTGTCTGGCCTAACAGATGGGTTATCAGATCTGATTGGATCCCACCTTGGAACCTTTTTTCAAGTTCTTCGATGCTGGGCTATGGCTCCTCCCTCACCTATAGTTCCCCCCATGTCCTAAGAATACCTCTGATCGAATTTGCCATCTTATACCTAGTATTTTATGTAATGGGTACAAAAATGCTTCAATAGCCTACCAGACATGAGATGGATGAGGAATCCTCCCAAGGTTGAATACAAGTCAAGGCTGTGTTCAGGTCTGATTGATCAAAGGCCACTATTTGGCAATTTAGGAACCGTGATGGGGGGGGGTGAGACTATTAGAGCAGGACAACACTGATCTAGTGCTAAGTACATAACTTTTGTATCAAATGTCTTCTCATCTGACTCAACATATGGGATGAATTCCATAGCTACAAATAACCCCAGGTGGTTTCACGGATGTCCCAAAGGATGGTGTAGTCAAAGGATGCATGGGGTCAAGACTGCACATCAAGCTTGTAAGGAGACATGTGTGAACAGTAGACCAAGTATCCACAGAGCAAATCTCATCTACTGTAACTTTAGCAAAGAAATCAGTGAAGGTTGCCACTGCTCTGGATGAAGGCCTTAAATTTGTCTGGTAATACTAACCCCATTTCCTTACAGGCACAAGCAATGCGGTCACAGCTACCAGGATAAAGTCACTTTACAAACTCCTTGGACTAATTTGGTCCTTGAAAAGGAAAGAAAAAGCTGGTTTGTTTTTTTAATCTCTTTGGCACAATTTAGGTAAAATAGCTGGTGAATATCCAAATATAACATTCCCCATTGTTTGAAAAGGCATTTGTCCCCTGTTGGGTGCTGACTCCATATTTCATCCTTACTGCAAAATTGTCATCCACACCTTTCTTGCACCAGGACATTGTGGCTGTCAGCTCCACTGACTGACATTGCTTTATAATGTCTCCTCCTGCAGTTTTTCCTACATGTCCCTGGTGCCCATCTTTCATGCTTAATAGTTCTTCCTCTTTTTAATTTACTTCAAGCACACTTTCTCCAAGTGCCCATCTTTGTCTATCATCACGTAATCTACTTCTCTCCTAGGTAAAACCACCTCTTCCATCCAGTTTCATGATGTTACTATATTTGGTACCAGTATGGATCCCCCACTACCATCAGTTAACATATTTTCAGCATAATGGTGTCCCACAAACTCCGTTTTTTTTGGGGGGGGGGGTTCTGGATATGCACAGTCATCTGAAATCTGTTACTTGTGCTATCTTTGACTCCTTCCTAATTTTCTAAATTTTTTGCCAAGGTCAGTAGAGCTGATATTATACTGTCACTCAGTTTGTGCCACACTAGAAATCTTCCCCTGCCATCTTCGTTTTTCAATGACCCTTTGTTTTTAAATGACAGCCTTTGGTCTTGAGCTGTAAAGAGGGGCAGTCTATGCAGTATAGTTCCTGATATATTTGGGGATTGGAAGAATAAATTTTTTCAGCAACTCCATCACTTTACTGTTTTCCTACATTTTCTCGGATATCTCCTGTGAAGGCTTACCAGACGAAGTCCCTGTCTTAAGGAGTGTTCAGCAGCTCCTTTCAACACCTGATAGCACTTCCACCCTGAGTCAGACATGGTTACCTGATCATCAACCCATAGTAGTTGTCCTGGAAGCCACAATAATCATAGTATAGCCACACTACATTATGTGCTTCACTACTCCCTGGGTTAACTAGACAAGCCTTATGATTTTAGCGATTTGCCTTGAATTTCCATGCACAACTTTTTTTTGGTGGTGGGGGGTCAGTGCTCTCTGACACTTTATGTATCTGGCAATGAATAGTACTGGAGTTCATGCTGAGTATATATATATATATATATATATATATATATATATATATATATATATATATATATATATATATATATATATATATATATATATATATATATATATATATATATATATATATATATATATATATATATATATATCTTGCTAAAGCTATGTAGAGCTCTGTTGCCCTGTCATTAATGTGTGTTGAGTGCTGTGACAACATAGGAGCCCTTAGTGCAATGGTCTCAAACTCAAGTGGCTCAAGGACCAGATGAGGATAAGGCCACCAAGCCAATAGTCTAACCAATGTTAGTAAAAAAAAAAAAAAAAAAAAAGCCAAACCAATAGTCTCTCTGAAAAATGACTCTTCCTCTTTCTCCCACAGTTACATACACACACAGACAGCATATTGGTCAGTCAGTCACACACCAAACAGTTTATATTTTTACACACAAATATACCAGTCACATTAATATATTCATGTTCAAATACACATATATAGCAGTCTCATCCACATAGTCAAACAGACACACATTCTCATTCAGAAATTTACATTCACACACACCAGTCTCATTCACAAACTCAGAGTTAAAACACGCACTCACCAAAATACCCATACCCACAGCAGTCTCATTCACATATTTATATTCACACACAACCATTGGGTATCTTGTACGTTTCATTTATCAAGCGACTCCAACCTCCTCTAGACAGGTGCAAATTACTTGGTATATTACATACATTGCAATGTAAGATAGTATTGGTGGGCATCTACTGTCGTACTGCTACTTCCTGAAGCTGAAAATATACCATGAGCAGACGCACTTAAGACTCTTAAGTGCTACTGCTTTTGCTCTGTTTTGTGCTCCAGGAATTCTCTTCCCCTCTCATTGGCTCCACAGTTAAACCAGTGACAGAGGTAAGTTGCTAAAGGCAATCCCAACTACAAAGACAAACATTGTCAAAGTGATAAGATCACAAACCAACTGGATTTTTTTAATTACTTTAATGGAAGCAGGCCAGATCGATGCAAGGCTCCATAGGCCAAATTGCAGGTGCTAAAGAACTGCTTAAGATCACTGGCTTAGAGGACTCCAAAAACATCACTGCTTGGTATACTACTACAGTCTTGTAAAAGTAGTGATAAACCTGTTAGGAAGAGTCTGGTTTCTTAAGGTAAGAAGCTGAACATTTGTTTCCAAGTATGCTGCAGTGTCCTCAAATTGTTCAGTGGGAGTGCTATAGGATTATGCTACTCCAGACATAAGAGATCTGAAGCATTAGACATCTCTCTGATCCAGGTGACAGTCTCTTAACGTGATGCATCTTCAGGTGGAGAACCCACAACAAGACTGTCTATTTGAAATGTACCCTTGGAGGACACCATCTTGGTTGCATATGGCAAGTCTTCCTCCAAGGAAAAGGAGTATTTTGAACCACTGCACCAAGAGGAGTCTGTCTTATTCTTGCACTTTTGAGTCTACCAGCTTCAGATGCCACTGCAGAGCATCTTGCCATTTAAAAAAAGCTCATCCACTAGCTTTTTGAAGTCCTGATTGAAACGGAACTTCAATCTGGTTTCCCAAGACAAAGTAGAAGCATGTGGTGTGGAAATCTCAGGTTATAGAGACCTCCAAGGTGTAGAAATATCCCCCACTAAGCCTTGTCCAACAGATCAGCTGTACTCCATCTATCTGGCCTCTCTGTGCAGGTGACTTGAATGCAGGAGGACATGTTTCTTCTCTCACACAGCACACCCAAATGTGGCTTAAGTCCACCATTCTGATAAATTGAATTTCTGATATAGTTACCTTATGCTACTCAGCCCAGGAGAAAATGGCAGAAGCTGCTAGCATGTCTGTCTCTAGAATTTGGCAGAAATACACCCATCAGGGACTGGATAGCCATTTCACTGGTAGAAGCCTTTACTCGGTCTTCATTAGGCCAGTCATTGAATCGAATGCCCCCTTTGGCATATAACGGTCCAGACACATGCAGCAACTGGAATGCCCACAGCGATGCATTACTAAAAGGATACAAGGCCTACACAGGTCCTACATTGACTGTCTCAAAGCCCTGTCACTATACTCTGAATCCTACAGACTGCTAAGAGATGACCTGTCTAGCTTACAAGGTGTCCTTTGACCCATTACTGATTGATTCCATTTGACTTGATGTTCAGCAAATCAAACGCTTGTTCTAGGGATCTAAACCACCACCTCTGTAACATCAATAGAACAGTTTGAAAGGACCGGTATATCTCTTGGAGGACATCACTACTCTGGAGGAGACTCCCCATCCACATAAAACAAAGTTCATCCCTGTGCATCCCTGTGCATATTCAAGTACAACCTGGATCTATGAATGGGAAACGGATAATTTACCCCAGGACTAACACCTGTAATATTAATGGACTGAGGCAACTCCTAAATGCTTTATCCCATGCATGGGTCCCTTTAGATTACCTATGGTGTGATCCAGGTAATATACAATTATCAATAATAGGATGGGTAAGATTAGACTATAACTAAAGGGACGGGTTATTTCAAGCACAAAAAGGGAAATTGGCTAGGCTTAAAAATGGCCTCCAAAGACAGCCTAGTACTTGCCTGTGACCCCTTGAAACCTATTAGCATCCTCAGGCTCATGAGATGACATCCCAAAATCATCTCTAAGGATTCCCTCTCCCTTGGTGGTATTATGATGGTGGTCTTTTTCTTTGCCTTGTTAGAAGGGAATGCCTTCCTGCAAAATAAAGGTTGCTTTACACATGTTTTCCCTACTTCATCAGATTTTTCTTGTAAAACTCACATCTGGCAAGCTACCAAAAAGTGGACTTCTGCAAGTCAGTACAGGCACTTGGAATATGTATACATTTTACAAGATTTGTCATCAACATTCGCAAAGTCTCGGGGACTGCACAAGGTACTTTCAAGGAACTAGATATAGTTTCCAAACCAAACTTCATTAGTAAAAACAAATGCACAGTTTGAATGTAAGAATAATAGTGGTACTTATCTTTTTGAAGTTTCTTCACAACAGAAAATCTGTGACTACACATCCTTGGTGCAGAACTGTATTCTCTACTTGCAGTGCAAGTTTATGGCTATGTGTTGGATGGAGTTCAGCCTACCCTCATGTCCACAAAGATCTGTGAGTCAGGTACATTAGATGGACATCAGCCTACAGCTGATTCCCTTGCATCAGGAATTACACTGCAAAACTGATCCTTAAAGACATTAATTTATGCAGAGTGATTTGGCATGTGAAAATGTATTTAAAGGCACAGCAGTGATTTTATGCAAAGCCATGGGGTTAATCCCAGAATTATGCCATGTAGTGAAACATGAAAATGATTTAAATAAATGCAATATATTGCAAATACAAGGGCATAATCACAGAATTATGCCACGTAGCCAGATACAAAAATGATCTAAGTGCAATATAAAGGATTTTTGTATAACAAAAGGGACTGATCAAAGATATATGAAGAAACAGGAAATGATATTGCATAATAGGGCCTAAGGTAATGAATATGATAGTACTTGAGAAGAGCAATATGTCTAAAATGATAGACCACAGTGAAAAAGGCCATGTTGAAAATGTCAGTACATTTGATGCTATTGTGGAAGACTTATCAATTTATCCCAAGAGACTGGATCTTCAGTGTCTTTAACAGTACAAAGAAGATGAAAAGAAAGTTTCAGTGTCACATAATGTAATGGTCACCAAAACCTATTGGCTATTGCACAGTTTACTACCACCAGAAAATAAAACATTTGTAGACATCACTGTAGAAAATGCAGCAACACTACTGAAGTCCAGATTATTGGTAGCAACAAAATGATTCTGATTTCATAAAATCAAGGAAGTGAAATATTATCTTAATACATGACACAACTGTGCAAATAAACAATTTGAAATGGGATTCTGATACATTGAGGCAAACTAGTACGTAGAATGTCATGTACACTGAAAGTACACAAAAAGGCTACTAGTAAAGATTTTATACTACTAGTAAAGATTTTATACTAGGCAGGGCACCAAGTACTGCAGTGTAGCAAACGATGACAGTGCCATTAGAAAAGCTTGGTTATGCTTGCAGACATTTCAATCGGATTGTTCTAGTGATGCCTCTATGCATCTAATACTGCATCTTCAGTTTACGTTGGCAAGTGCAAAAACCATATTGTATAAAAGCTAATGAAATATTTCATTTTAAAACTTGCATAATAAGCAATACAACTGCATGGCTAAATGAACGCTGTCTAATACTGCTCAAGATATATTAATAACTGGTTTCATTCACCAAGACTGCATATTGTCATGATTTTCACATTTCCATAAGTACTTTAAAAATCGAGCAACAATTAGAATTGTTGACCCTCGCAAGAAGCTCACAGCAGGTTGAGCAAAAATTTTGCTGATTGAAGAAAAGGTTTTCTGATTACATCGTCTTTCTGGCATATTGTAAATTATTTACAAAACAAATATTTACTGTGTATATTTTGACTTGCAAAGTTAATTTAAAGACTTGGAACTTAATATGTGCTAACACTTGGAAAGCCGAGATTTTGCTAAACAATTTTCTGCCCAAACTTCTTACATAACTTTGCTCTAAGGCGAAGAGCATTTGTGTTGAATGTGCCTTTGTAATTTAATTTTGTTAAGGTTCACTGGATGCATAGAATCTATGGCCAAGGTGACTGGAGATCAACTAGCATTTTGCTGCTGCTGGCAATAAGTGCATGGGTATGCCTATTCTCAGTGGGGGTAGGGTGAAAACGAAGTGGATAAAACTATGATCCCTTAAAGGAAACGGGTCACTTAAGGTTAATTACCTGTGAATTGTGGGAGGAATGAGGAGCTACACCTTGTACTTGAGAGGTAAACTAAAACATTTCAAGGCTTTATTGCAAAAGCTCACTCACTCTGCCATAGATTGGTGTGAGAGGAAAGGTTAGTTTGATTTTCTTTATTGCTTTATTCTGTTTTGTATATTGCAGTGTATTTTCATTACACTGTATTTTAATTGTATTCTGTATTCTACTGCATATTTAAACTAGGAAAGAAACCGGGGTGTCTGTCTTGAGTCATGTAGAAATTACATTTTCCCCACCCTCCCACTGTTGTGTTTTTAAACTCGAATCTCTAGTTGTCTACACCATATGTTAATTTGGCCAAATAATTCCTTCACTCGCCTCTTTCATTGGCTATTGTCAGTAAGCAAAAAAATATATAATTTTAAGTCACTCCCCCTTCATGTATTTAAATTAACTGGCCTTCCCACTGCATTCCACAGATCCCAGAATATTAAGTGCCCACCCCCATCCAATCTATCTTCCCTTTTTAAAATTAGTGGCTCTCCCCTTAGACTGCTAAAGCTTGAGTTACTCAGTCTTTCATATATAACTGCTTAGCGTAGCTCTCAACCTTCCATCTCCAAAATGAGGAACACTAGCTCTCATAATGTGGAACAAATTGGCAAAATGTGGAACACATACTAATGGCTTACTAACAACTTCAACTAGGAAGGTCATAAGATAGTTAAAATATGCTGGTCCACAGTTCAGCTCTTAGGATATTAACCTGTCTTGGCTTTAAAATCTGCAACATCAGTCCAAGACCATTATTAGAGAATCTGCATTCTGCTTGTCAGTACTCATCCTGAGATAAGTGTTTTATTTTGCTCCTGGTGAGAGACTTATAGGGATATTTCCTGGAGTCCGCTGATCACCAAAAAGCCTGATAACTTCATAGGTGCTAGCTTGGAATTTGTATTACTGTTCTGATTCTGTGAGAGGAGCAGAGAGCATTCATTCTTGACTTTCTGTTATTGGATAATGAGTGCCTCTGTCAGTCCTTCCTGTTTAGTCTGGTTGCTATTCAGGACGTCTACCAGGCAAAGGCTACAACAAGCCTACATACCCATGCATCATCTGGGACAAGAAGGACCTGTGGCCTTCTCATCTGGAATTATAGCTACTGGTTTGCTTCTTGTGAGAGAAGGGTTATTGTACCACAGCAACATGAAGCTGTGGTAAGACCAGCAATAATAGTAACCAATTAGGAGAATCTACACTATTCATTATTCTTAACACAGCTAATCCTTTATTTTCAGTAAGTGCTGCCTGATTAGCTACTGTCTAGCCTAACTGCAAAATATCTCCCTAACTACTTCATCCCTAGATCAGGGTCCGCTAAAGCAGTTTCACCTCAAGCATTTTGTAGTGTCCTGTAGAGATGTAGACACCTTAATTTGACATTTGTCCTGTAAAAACACCCTTAAAATTTCACCAAACCCTAGTTACTCACAGGTCAACTAGTTTTCAGTGACTAGCACTGCCCCCAGAGTTGTAAACCAGAGACCCCTGATATTACTTTACAAAGGGCATGTTATGGATGTGAACTTTCCCACTATCTCCATTACCAGCTTTGTGGATATGGGCATCCTGAGGCAATGTAGAAATGGCATTGTTTACTGACAACCAGCTAATTCTCAAACTGATAAGGTATATGAGAGATGCATTTACACAATCTCACTGGAGGCAAAGCTCTCACATAAAAACACTCCTAATATTAATCAGGTTGTTAGTAGTATGCACAATGCACCCATCACACACAATACAGAGCAGACAAGGTATGTGAGAGATGCATTTACACAATCTCACTGGAGGCAAAGCTCTCATATAAAAACACTCCTAATATTAATCAGGTTGTTGGTAGTATGCACAATGCACCCATCACACACAATACAGAGCAGATACCTAGACCCACATATGCTGAGGCACTTAAATGTAACCCTTCTAAATCCAAAAGATGCCCTAGATGAAGCACACATAGCATATGCCTTCAGCCCCAAACACACTTTCAAAACACCCACATCAACATATACAGCCACATCTCATGGAGCTTCTACTTCTAAGCTCATAAGGCAAGCCATCACACAGCCCAACTTTCTGGTCATTGGTACCTCTATTGAGACATACTGATGTCCCTCTCAAAAGGGTGAATAAGGAGAAAGTCAATCAATTGCTTATCGAGTATAAGGATTTGCCATATTACTCATGCACTCAAGTCACTTGACCACAGGTACCAGAATAACTCGGTCATAGTCCACATCGGTATAAATAACCTGAGATATACCTCCCTAGACTATGTGCAGAGCCATCGTGGAGCTGTCAGAATATATGTCCAAGGTTGATATGAGTCTAGCACTGAGCAGCATTCTACCTTCTCCAAGGATTTTGTTTCTGGTGTCATTTTAAGGGGGTTCAATATTTGTCAGCAAGGGAGGAGATTGTCAGACAGGCTGCTTTGCCAGGGATGGTCTGCACTTCTCTCCTCTAGGCTTTCAAATATTAGCTAAAAGAATGTCCTCCTCTGCAGTGCATTCTTTAGGCAATGCCAGACTGACAATACTTCTGACTCGGCAAACTAAAACTAGGAAAATCCAAAGGTGTCAGTGCTTGGAACTCTAATCAAAAAGCTCCATTCCCTCCAAGCTCTCCTCACCTTAGAGAATGCTAACATTTCTGCAGTCACTGAGACATGGTTTAAAGCATGTTGAGCACCTTGGCAGTGCAAGGCTATAATGCCTTCAGTTAGACCAGCTACTATATAGGCAGGGACTGAGTGGAGGTTCATAGGTTGGTACTAGGCTATCGGCCCTAGGGCCTATACAAGCCTAGCCATAACAATTCCCTGGCTATTTCTTCCACATTATTTACTTCCCTGGACCCCTGTCTAGCAGGGCGACTGATGTGATTCCTGAGGTGAATTTCCTATCTCCCATCCAATCAAGGTTCCTTTTGAAGAGGGCCAAAGAGGCACTCTGCTTGACATGTATGGGCGGTTTATTCCAGAGTCTGAGGAGTCTCTGGGTCAGGAACCTATCCTTCCAACATGTTTTGTTCATTGTGATAAGATTTAGATCCTTGGAGCATATCTCTCTGAGGGATTGGGATTTCTTTAAGTGTAGAATGTCCAGCAGCTCTGGGTTTGACATGGCCTTGTATGTTAAACAGAGATTGCCTCTGAGTAGACGATATGCGACAGAGTATAGCTGGAGTTTTTTTAGATGGTCAGCATAGGGCATCTGCTTTAGGCCTGTGATTCTTTTAGTGAGGTATTTCTGCAGCCTTTCCAGTTGGTGTCTTGAGAGGTACATACCAAATGGGGTGTTGTATTCTATAATGGGTCTAATGAGGGATGAGTACAGTGGGACAATGACCTCCTTTTTTTTGGATGAAAAGTCCTTAGTGATGAGGTGTGCCACATAGAAGGATTTCCCAACTGTTGTGGCGATGTGGTTATCAAAGGTGAGACCACTGGCCACCTGTGTCCCTAAGTCTCTTATTTCACTTTCGGTGTTTAGTGTACTGCCACTTATATGGTAACTCATGGGTACATGTTTTTTCTCAAAGGTGATAACTATACATTTTTTGGCATTGAGCTTGAGCCCATGGCTCTGGCACCAAGCATCTGTTTCTGTAAAGCCCTTTTATAGAATATCCACATCATTTGGGGATTCAATAATGACTCCCAGTTTGCAGTAATCTGTGAACTTTGTTAGCCAGAGTCTATTAGTGTTGGTCTGTACCTCAGAGAAGTAGATGCCAAACAAGAGTGGTGCCAGGACTCTGAACCCTGAGGTACTCCACTTGTCTGGAGCTGGATTTAGTCTGCTACTTTTACAGTGTGGGTTCTGTCAGCAAGCCAGTTGGCAACCCTTCGAGTGACGTGGGGATTAATGCCCAGCTTAGTAAGTTTATCTATGATTCCAGAGTTGGGGATGGTGTTGAAGGCCTTGGTAAGATCCAGATAGGCTGTGTGGACCACCTTACCCTTGTCCACGGCTCTGGAGACTGATTCAAAGAAGTCAATCAGGTTTAAGAGACAAGATCAGCCCTTCATGAACCCAAAGTGTGTGGGGTCCAGTGTTTGAAGGTTGCCAATGTTTTTACGTTCCATACCTAGCAGATCAGGCTCATCAGAATGATGGGGCGGTAGATCCCAGGATCCAAGGTGGATCCCCCCCTTGTGAAGTGAGATAATTGTAGCTGTGCGCCACTCAGTGGGCACAAAGCCTGAGGTGAGGCTATGATTAAACATGACACTTAGCTGAGGTGCCAGTTCATTTTGTAGTTCATGTAGTACATAGCCTGGGATGTCATCCGGTCCCATGGATGCTGTATTCTTAGCTTTGGAGAGTGCATTTTTTACCTGTGTGGCTGTTATTACAAGAATTTGGCAATCTTTCAGTATTGAGATGGGCCCTTTAGGGGTGAGGTTTGCACTGAATCGATCTGCCAGGATATTGGCAATATCCTTGAGATCAGTATATTTAATGCCGTTCTCTTGTAGCTCAGAGCAGATCTGAGCATTGCCATTTAGATTCTTGACATAGCTATAGAATGCCTTGTGGTTGTCTTTGGAATCTTTGGCAATTTTATTTTCGTAACTAGCTTTGGAGGATTTTATGAGGGATCTCAGCTTCTTACTGAGGCTGGTAAGGGAGTTTTTTGCATCTTGGGATTTTCCTCTTTTCTGCAACAGTTTCTTCCTTTTATTGTAAAGTTTGTTTATGGCAAGGGACCACCAGATTGGCTTCCTTTTTTTTTGGAGAAGAGCGTCTTGGTTCTATTGGGGATGGCACAATTCATGCACGAGTGCATGTGCTCGTACAGTACCTTAGTGTAGGATTCAGCAGTCAAACTTTCAGTTCCCATCTGCATGGGTGTCATTAAGTTTGTCACTTCTGACTTGAGTAGCATAAAGTTGGCTTTGGAGAAGTTTTTTTATGGAGGTTTCCTTACTGGGGGGTGGGATGTGGATGTCAAGGGTGATTAGCTTATGGTCAGACCTGACCGAGGGGATGACCATAGGTGTGGAGCATCAATTTCCCATGTTGGTAATGACCAGGTCTAGAATATTGGAGCTCCTGATGGGACTAAGGAATAGTTGATCCAGGGTGCTGGAATTTATGAATTCCAAGAACTGTTGGGCAAAGATTTTGGTACAAGAGTTAGTTTTCCCAGTTAATGGCAGGGTAGTTGAAATCATCCAGTATTAGGGTGTTTGATTGTATCTTAATATTTTCCAGTATGTTTAGAAAGGTGTAGTGAGAATATTCGGGCATGGTGAGGGATCTGTAGCTAGCTACAATTTGGATTGCAGTCTTACCTAGTGTTAGTTGCACCTGGAGAATTTCAGACGCATTGTGTTGGGCAACTAGTCTGGTGTTGTGAATATCCTTGGTGAATATGGACACTCCTCCACCTTTAGTGCTTCGGTCCTGGTTTGATGGCTGAAAAGTGTGGTAAGATTTGTAGCCTGGTATTGCAGGGGTGCTCTCTGGAGCCTTGAACCAGGTCTCAGTTACTGCACAGATATCCATGTTCTCCATTTTTAGGAGTGCCTCGGGAGAGTGCATTTTGAGGTTTAGACTTCTAGCATTGAGTAGCATTGCCTTCAGATTTTGCATGCCTGTACCTGTTATGGTTGTGTTGTCCTTTGAACTTTGTCTAGAAAAGGCACTATAGAGGTGGCAAGAGGCTTAGCCAGTAATCTGAATCCCAGGAGCGACAGGTGCAGACCATCTCTGGAAAAGCATTGTGGTCTGTCGATCATGTCATCCCAGGCAGACAGATACTGGACCTTCTTTGAATGACACCAGAAGCTTAGCCAATTGTTGAAGTCAATCATTTTGTTCTTATACTGTGGTATAATTCTGGGTGAAGGCAGGATGCTACTCAGGGCTAGAGTCATACCTTCCTGGGCCACATGATCCGAGAGCTCTTCCAGGTCTCTTCATGTAGTCCAGGGAGGTACATCTCAAGT
This sequence comes from Protopterus annectens, assembly GCF_019279795.1. NCBI lineage: Eukaryota > Metazoa > Chordata > Ceratodontiformes > Protopteridae > Protopterus > Protopterus annectens. Next base: position 1,094,028,129 of record NC_056743.1, on the reverse strand, counting down.
CATTCACTCCAACATGGACAATGACAGTCATATTTGTACTTGTTGTGGAGTGACTTGAGTGCATGCTTTATGTGATGGATCCTGGCACCCGACAGGCAGCTGACTGTAATTTTCTCCTTGTACAGCCTGGTGAGTGGAACATCAGTGTGCCTGACTATAAAGTCACCTATGACTAAAGTGTTCAGTTCATTGTCTTGCCTTGGGGACTGTTCTTGGGTGGCACACTGGTGTTGTGAGCTATGTGACACTTTGGTTGTGATTGGTGTTTGTGTTTCAGCTTTGGAGGTCCTTGTGTTTGGGCAGGTTACTGTTAAGGGCCTCCATATATGTGGGTTTAGTGTTGCTATGTGTGGGTGTTGGTGGTGTGGGTTTAGAAGGGCTATGTGTTGCTTGAGGTGTAGTGAGGGTGTTAACCTTCTCCTCTTGACTGTCTAGCACAATCTTTGGAGAGAGCTTTGCTTCCAGTTTGGCTATGTAAGTGCATCTCTCGCAGGTTGTAGTGTTGGGTGGTAGGAGGAGAGTGTCCTCTGTGTACATGCAGTGATGGCTGCATTGCCCCAGTATGCTCAGATTCACCAAGTGGACAGGAGAAATCCCTGGAAGCTGACTCTCGTACATGCCTGGTTTGGTGCTTTTTTTTTGTAAAGTACAAGAGCTGTTTTCCCATACATTAGCAAGGTACTGTGCAATTATAGGCTGTTTAGTACCTACAATTAATTTCTCCTTTATTAACAAGGAGAGTTGAGTGCTTGTATCAGTTTAAGACTTCCTAGTGCTTTCCTGCAGATCACAGGGATGCTTAACAGTAAGATGAAAAAAAAGGGTTATCCTAAACACTGCAGTGTGTACTAAAGGAGTTAGATGTGAAAGTAGGTAACTTAACTTTCTAGACAGGTAAAACTTAAGTTTTAGTGGAGAGTCACTATTTTTAAAACAGCAAGACAGATTAAAAGGAGGTGGTCACTTTTGTATTTTGGTACTATGGAATACAGTAGAATGGCCAATAAATTTAAATAGTTGAAGGGGAGTGATTTCACAAAATTATAATTTTGTGCTTACTCACACAAGTCAGTAAAAAATACATACGTCAATGAAATTGGATAAAGGACTTGAGCTTCTCAAAGTTCAAATCACTATGGGCAAAATCCCATACCACTTCTTGCAAGCTATAGGTTCCCCTCTATGATCCATGAAATACATAACCTGTATTGAACTAACATGAAACATTCACTATCCATCACAATACCATATTCACTGGCAGCTTTTAACTGGGAATATACAACTCCAAATGTGTGTAAACTGAAACTCCCTAGACTTGATTTATACACAGACCAGGGGAGCAAACACACTGTATTTGGTCCTCATGAGGGAGACTGGGTGTACACCCTCTAGTGCAATGCCCTCTCTGTTGAAGTCAAACCACAAAATGGTCTCCTTTGATGTAAAAATAAAACCCAAAACCCCATCTAAAACTGGAATGTTCAGGAACTACTCTAAGGCTGACTTCTATTAAGTGATAACCTGGAAACATTTCAAGCCACCCCCCAAACCCTGAGAACACTGCCACCTAGGTGGAACTGTTCACAGAATCCCTATGCAAGCATGTTAATAGTGGCATACAGGCAGCTGTACCCACCATTTAGAAGTACAGAACTAACTAAAAAAACGAGCCACCATGGTACAATCATAACATCAATAGGCTGTATAACAAAAGGAAGAAAATCAAGGCAAAAATTAGGAGATGTAGCATCCAGTCTGACAAGTGCTCTCATCAAGCTAAAGCAACTCCGAGGAGAAAGTCTATCAAAGCCAAATGTGAGGTAAATTTGGCCTTCCAGGCCAAGGACAACCACAAGGCATTCTTCACCTATGTCTGCAACCTCAAAGGCAATATACAATTGTGTGCAGAGCTCATTTTTAATGGAGCCACCTATATTGAGCCAGAAGTTATAACAAACAAGCTGGCAGACAAATACAGCCCTAAATTTACACAAAATTACCCACCTGGGTATTGCCAAACTCAAGAGGTTGGGTATAAACCCTTATGTCACCCAGTGGGTAGCCAGCTGGCTCACAGATAGGACCCAAGAAGCTAGAATTTGGGTGTCCACCTCTACAAAGAGGCCAGTCACTAGTGGAGTCCCTCACTAATCAATCCTGGAACTGCTCCTTTTTGGCATCTACTTCCCTGAAGTCCAGGCCAATGTAAAGGGCCTCGAAGAACAAATCTGCAGATTGCAAATTAGGAGCAGTCATTGAATCCCCCACCAATACTAATGTTCTCCTACAAGGGCAAATAACTGATGTCGGAGCCATGGACTAAGACTACATGCCAAGAAATGCCAGATAGTATCCTTTGGGAAGTTCGCCACCTCTGGTAACTATCATATTGGAAATACACCCCCTAAGAGTCAATGCAGTATTCAGGGGCTTGGGGACATATTTAGACAGTAATCTAACCTTTGGCCATAGAGTATCTGTTGTAGTGAGGAAATAATTCTATACTGTGCAGTTCATAAATGTATGGCATCTGTAGGTCTAAGGAGGTCATTGTTCCACTGTATTTGGCATTCATCAGACCCAACATGGACTACAGTGCCTCTTTGGTTGGGACTACAGTGCCTCTTTGGTTGGGACTACAGTGCCTCTTTGGTTGGGACTACAGTGCCTCTTTGGTTGGGACTACAGTGCCTCTTTGGTTGGGACTACAGTGCCTCTTTGGTTGGGACTACAGTGCCTCTTTGGTTGGGACTACAGTGCCACTTTGGTTGGGACTACAGTGCCACTTTGGTTGGGACTACAGTGCCACTTTGGTTGGGACTACAGTGCCACTTTGGTTGGGACTACAGTGCCTCTTTGGTTGGGACTACAGTGCCTCTTTGGTATATACCTAATCAGGCACATCAAACAATTGGAATGTTCACAGAGGTTCCTCACTAAATGAATACAGGGTATATGTCCTATGAGACTACCTCAAAGCTCTATAACTGTATTCCATTTCCTACAGGCTGTTGACTGAGATCTATGTCTGGCTTACAAGGCATCATCAGATTCCCCTCTGTACCTTCTGCTTATCAACAAAACCAACAGTACTAGAATTACCAGTTCTAAAGACACAGACCTTTGCCTGTGATATAAATAGTACCTGCGAGCGAGGAAAGTATGAATCCCGGGGGCTCCCCATCCATGTGAAGCAGATTTCCTCCATATGCCAATTCAAATGTAACTTGGACAATTTGATAGGGAATGGGAAATCCAGCCCTAGTTTGGTACCTAGATCTCTAATGGATACAGCCTGTAAATGGTTCTTCTCCCAGGTCTCTGCTTGTAAATGTTTCATCTTCTAAGCTCCTGCTTACACTTACCAAAGGGATCAGAACTTGTCAGATTTGGGATGCATGGCTAGGCTTAAAACAGCCTCCGTGGTCATTGGCATAGTAAACACCTATGAACCTATGAGACACAAGACAGCCTAGGATGGTCATTTGATCACCAAGCCATGAATCCAGTAGCCCTCATAGGTTCTCAGGAGCATGCATTCAGCTGGGAATGAATAGTGGCACCCACAGTGACCGATAACTTGTCCCCTGGCCAGAGCAGAGGTCAGGTCTGTAACAAATATTCCCTCATTGATGGGATTACAGTGAGGTCTTGGACCACTGCTGAGGCTGCCTGCATGAGTACCTTTCCTGGCCAGCTTTTGCCCTCACTAAAAATATATATTAGCAACCCTTTTGTTCAGCAAGTATAGTAGTAAAACTCGTACAGTTAAAAACTGCTCATTTAAAGTTAATGTAACTGTCCAGACCTTGAGTGAAACCAGTGTGATAAGGTTGCTGCTGGGCATGCTAATAAGATAGCTGGCAGGCCCACCAAGAGGCAAACCTCTTCCCTTTGTAGGAAAGCCCTGTAAGATTTAAGTGATTGTTGGTTTAACTGAAAAGATTTTAGAAAATGTAATATTGAAAAGGTATAGTGAGAGTAAAAATGGAAGTGTGTGCATTCTGGCCTCAAGTAGGACAAGAGTTACAAATATGCAGGAATATTGTCCAATGTGAAGAGTCATTCATGCCCATAGTCTTGTTAAAGTCAAGGCAGGAGATGTACAGATCTGTTTTCATTTTAAATGCACTATTAAACCTCTGACAACCGATTTGCAGTACCTGGAACTGCAAATATGACGTTTTTTTAATCACTATCTGGTAGGAATGCTTTACAAAGACTGAATTAACTTAAGCTCACCTACAGATGACAGATATATCAAGATCAATGAAAGAAATAGACTGCAGAAGGTTAATAAAACCCCAAAAGTCAGAAACTTGATAAAACAAATGAACACAGTAATTAGAACTGTCCATAGAGATCCATGTGATGCAACAGAAGTAAACAGAATATATTACTGTGCTGCTAAATTAATACTAACCCAGGAACACAGGGTAGCGAGGGAAAAGGGGGGGGTGAAAGTGAATACCATCATGGAAAAATCGAATAGAGAAAATATAAAGCAGCTAAGACAAGAAGGGTCATTGTTAGAAGATTATAGAAGAGGGAACAGATCAACAAAAATATTAAAAATAGATGTGATAAAAGCGACATGCAGTATTAGAACAGACCAGGATCTATTATGCACTATTTGAGATAAACAAAAAAATTTCAAAATAGGCGGAAAGACTCAGAAGATACGAAGATAAATATAAGGGAAAAGCACAAAATCAGCAATTTACTGATGACCCAAAAAAGTTTTAGAGAATTGGGAAATAAGGTAAAAGGAATTGCCAGAATGCAGAAAGAGGAAGTATATACATTTTGGAGAAGTATCTATAAAGATCCTGTGGAACATAACAAAGATGCTAAATGGATAGAAGAAGTAAAAGAATAAGAAGTTTAAAGTACAAGATATGAAATAGGATGAAATAACAGGCAGAGAGATTGAAACAAAGTTGAGAAAAGCCTCTAATTGGAAAACCCCAGGCCCAGATGCAGTACTTAACTTTTGGCTTAAAGTATTAACTTTACACGAGGATCTAGCCATGAGTAAGAACTATTTATATGCACACCCCGAACAGACACCACACTGGTTAACAACAGGACAAAAACTACTCTTAAGAGTGAACCTGCAAGCTACCCTAAAAATTATAGACCAATAACTTGTCTTCTGACAACATATAAACTATACATGGGAATTGAAGCCGACAGAGTTTAGTCATTTAGAAGAAAACTCAATTATGGCAGAACAAAAGGGCAATAAAAGAAAGTCATATGGAACAAAGGATCATTTGTTAAATAAAGTTATAGTGGAGAACTGTAAAAAAGGGACGAATCTAAGTATGGCATGGGTTGACTATAAAAAAAAATTTGATAGTATCCCACATTCATGGATAAAAGATTGCTTAAAGATGTATAAGGTACATCCTACACTGATTACATTAACCATGAAACAGTGGCGGACCACTTTGCAATTAAGCCATAATAAAGGACAGATTATTATCCCAGGGATAAAAATCCAAAGGGGGCTATTCCAGGGTGACTCCCTGTCACCGTTGCTATTTTGCTTTGCCATTAATCCATTAAGCGGTTTACTTAACAGCTTAGGTCATGGCTATAATTTGGCTTCTAGAAAACAGTCTAATGATTTCTCATCTTCTCTTTGTCTATTTAAAATTGTATAGCTCATCAGATGAGAAACTGAAAGCACAGCTGCAGGTTGTCAAAACTTTTTCAGATGATATTAGACTGTCATTTGGTCTTGATAAATGTGCAAAAGCAACCTATAAAGCAGAAAAACTGCAGCACCAGGAAAACATCAGTCTGGGACAAGAATGTGATATAAAAGAACTTGAGCAAGAGGGGGTGTATAAATACTTGGGAATTGATGAAGGATCAGCAATAAAACATGAACAAATGCAAATAAAGCTTAGTAAGGAGTACTTTAGAATTCTTAAATTAATCCTGAAAACGGCATTAACACCTAGGAACAAGATCCAAGCTATAAATCAATTTGCTATTCCTGTCCTAACTTATAGTTATGGACTGACTGGCCCCAAAAAGTGTTGGATAGACTGGATATTAAAACGAGAAGGATGCTTCGTGCTCACCAAATGATTTATAATAATGTATACCAAGATTATATATTCCCTTTTCTGAAGGAGGGATGGGCCTCATTGAAACGGATTACATGTATAGATCTGCAATTGTGGGACTCCACACATCTACTGACCTCACAAGATCCAAATGTGATAAGTTTTGAAACATGAGGAGAATAAATCAAAGATGACATCTCTGCTTAATTTAGCAGAAGCATATCGATGTCAAGCAGGAATGGAAATCAAACCAGAAGTGGATAAAAACCAGGCAGCAACTGAATGTGCTAAAAAACAAGAGACTATAAGGTGAAGGACCAGATGAGAAGGCAAGATCAGGAACGAATGCAGGAATGATTAAGGAGAGGTGAATTTACATCAAAAAATGAAAGGTTAATATTGGTAGCCCAAGATAGTGGGCTATGTACACGCTAGTTTACTAAGTCCATTGAACATGTGGGAGAAACAGACATATGTAGATTTTGTGGAACCACCTTGGAAATGGTCACACACCTTATTGCTGGTTGCGAGACTCTAATGGCAGAGGGACTGTATACTGAAAGGCATAATAATGTGGTGAGATTGTTACACTGGAGATTGTGCAAACATTATGGTATCGAAGTGGCTGAAAAACACTGGAAACATGAGCCACAGAGAATCCTAGAAAATTATGAAGTTTATATCACATGGGATCACCCAATACCAGCAGTTCAAAAGATAGATGCTAGAAAACCGGATATAGTGGTCCAAGAAAAGAAGACAAAAGTAGCATTGATCATTGAAATCACCTCACCTAGTGACTACAGTATCTTGCGTACAGAGAGACAAAGTCATAAAATACCTCGATCTACAGGCAGAAACGAGTGCCATGTGGAAGAAAGAATCCCAGTTAGGAGCAACTGGTCTTATAAAAAAGAATTTACAACCGTATTTAGATATGTTACCAATTCATGTAACAAGTCGCTACGGTGGTGGTGCTGCGGTAGCGTTGTTGCCTCACAGTAAGACGTTGTCCTGTTAGATTCTCAGCTAAAGCGTCTTCTGTGTGGAGACATGTGTGAATGGGTGTACCTTCGTTGAAGGTTGTGCATCAGAGCTGGCAACTCTGCATGTAAAAATCTACTGCCAATCATTAGCAGACCGGAGTTCCGCTGTGGCGACTCCTAACCGGGAAAAGCCGAAAGATACAACAACCAATTCATGTAACACCGTACGAATTGCAGAAGGAGTCATTACTGGGCACATTGCAGGTGCTGCGAAGAGCACTTTTGGCTAACATCAGAGTGAAACAATACTAATTTCATTTACTTTAATCGTACTTTGACTTAGGAATGGGGTCCATTCCCATCATGGTATTAGAAACCCAAAAGACTTGGAGAAATTAAAAACAAAGAATTTTATAAATTAATGCACCTAAGATAATTACATTGGAATAATATCTCATTTGCTTGGTACCTGTTAATCCTTTGGCAGAAAGCAATGGATGAAGTACTTCAGGAAATGCGATGCTACTTTGATGACATCTTAGTAACGGGCAGAAATGAACAATCTTAAGAGCCCTGGACAGATTAAAGGAGTATGGTCTTTGAGTTACTAGAGACAAATATGAACTCTTCAAAGAGAATTCCCTAGTGTGGACATATGCTTGATAAAGATGGTTTATACAACTTTATACAGCTTCTCAGGGAAATTAATAAAGGTATTTAAAAATAAAGGCTATACCAAAGGCCTCAAACCGCAATGTGTGGTCCAAATTAGGATGTGAACTGGCCAACTATTATCCTAACTTCTTACCAAGGTTCTCAAAGGTACTATATTCACTAAATGTACTACAATACAAGCTTACCTGGAAATGGTTGGAGAATGATGATTAGGCTTTCTGGGCAGTAACACCATATTTATTTGTCTTTTATTAACCAGGTTAGTCCACTGGGCTGGTGGCCCATTTTCAGTGGAGCTCCGAGAAAAGCTCCACGCAAAGAAAATAACTTCACATAGCAGTAATGAGCATTCATGTACATAATTACATACATTCATGCTATATAGCTCATAGGTGTGTACTAGGCTAATGGCCCTGGAGCCTTTACAAGCCTAGCCCATAGAAGTGTCCTGGCATTGTGCCGCCCGATGTTGGTTCCCAGTGCCTCTATCAAGTACAGCCACTAGAGTGATCCCCGGAGTGAACTATTTCCCATCCACTCATCAAGATTTCTCTTGAAGAGGACCAGAGGGGTTCTCTGCTTGATATGTATGTGAAGTCTATTCCAGAGCATGGGCAGTCTCTGGGTTATGAACCTGTCCCTCCAGCATGTTCTGTTGATTGTGGTAGTGAGGTTGAGGTCTCTGGAGCGTGTGGTGTGAAGGGATTGGGATTTCTTTAGATGTAGCATTTCTAACAGAGTTGGGTCAGACATGGCTTTGTAAGTCGAGCAGAGACCGCCTCTTGGTAGACGATATGAGACAGAGAATAGCTGGAGGTTTTTTTGAGTCTGTCCATGTAGGATATGTGTTTAAGACCTAGGATCCTCTTTGTGAGGTACTTGTGTGGCCTTTCCAGCTGTTGCATGTGTCTAGTGAGGTACATGCCAAATGGAGTATTATACTCTGTGATTGGCCTAATGAGGGAAGAGTAGACAGAGATGATGACCTCTTTCTTCCTGGATGCAAAACCCTTGGTAATGCGATGTGCCACATAGGACTTTCTGACCACAGTGGCAATGTGGTGGTCAAATGAGAGGTTGCTGTCAACCTGTGTCCCCAGATCTCTTATAAAACCTTGTGTTCAGTGGGCTCCCATTGATGTGGTAATTTGTGGGAACTGAGTTTTTCTCAAAGGGGATGATGACACATCTTTTGGCAATAAGCTTAAGGCCATGGTTTCGACACCAGTCATTGGTCTCAGTGAGGCCTTTCTGTAGGATGTCTAAATAATTTGGGGAGTTAATAATGTCGCCCAGCTTACAGTAGTCTGCGAACTTGATCAGCCAGAGTCCCACTGTGTTAGCCTGGACTTCTGAGAAGTATATGCCAAACAGGAGTGGACCCAGGACTGATCCCGGTCTTTTGGGTTTCTAATAATGAGATGGGAATGGACCCCATTTCTAAGTCAAAGTATGATCAAAGTTAATGAAATTAGTATTGTTTCAATCTTTGATATTAGCCAAAAGTGCTCCTTGCAGCACTCCCAATGTACCCAGAACTGACTCCTTCTGCAACTCGTATTGAGTTTTACATGCATTGGTAGCATATTTAAATAAGGCCACATATTCTTTTTGAGACTCATTGCTCCTACTACTACTATTGCAATTGTCTGGTCACCTGTCTTCCATATTGCCCTCATTTCTGTTTTTCTTGCATTTGTTTTTTGAACTATTGGTAATGGGTGTTCCCATGTGATATAAACTTCATCAAACTGTAACCATGTTTCCAATGCTTCTCAGCTACTTCGATATTGTAATGTTTGCACAATTTCCAATGCAACAGTCTTGGCACATTATTACGCCTTTCAGTATATAGGTCCTCTGAATTAGGGTATCATGTGTAAAGTACAGTTTTGTACCTACCATAAATGTAGATGTTCGAAGATCCACATTGCTGCAGTCACAACCTGTGGGCAGTCCACCGTCCTCGGTCGGCCCGAACACCAAAGCACCAGGCTGGCGCCGGTCATGGGCGCCCAGATCCGACGCCAGTGCGTCATGGCACCAAAGCGCATGACCGGCGTCATATCCTCAGCCCTTTCTTAGGAAACATGATTTCATGCAGTAATAAAAATGAAAATTAATTCATAGATTCAGCAGTGACAATAGCTAATAATTACAAAAATAATGTTAATTTACAATATGTTATCAGAGAAAAGCCCTTAAAATATCATTAGTTATTAAACCAAGTTGGTAGAGAGGAAGAAAAAATAATCCTTCCTACTTTCCCATCAGACGTCCATGTGACATTTTACGTTATGGAATGGGTGATAGATCACCAGATGGAAAGCTTATTGCATCTATTTCATAATTACCAGTAACAGCTGAACACTATTATACCCAAACTGACATTAGCGCCTTAGCCTAGTCTTCAGGGTAGTAAAGAAATTTAATACCTTTATAAAAATCAAAGGTTCAAAACGGTAATCCTGGACCATCAGAGTTGTCCATTTTATCTCGGAAAGAATCACTAACCACTGCAGCATGTTTGCAGTATTGAACACTTTTGCTATGAGAATATTTGTGATATGACTTTAAAGTCAGCATGGCATTCCTGGGCTGTTTTTTTCAAGAAGAGCCCAGCACTATGGATCCATCAGAATTAAAGTAAAATTGTCTAGGTAAACTTATAACAGTAGATGTTTAGATCACTGCTACAGTTGCCTAAGCTCTATGGCATATCCTGCTAAAGACTGGACCAGCAGGCCAGCTTCCAAAGCTTTAGGGCACCTTCCACACACACACACTAGCCACTGCTCTACATCAGGGAAGCAGGACAAAATCAGTGGCTAGGATACCAAGACCTCATAGCTTTCTTGACTCAGGAGGCTAGAGCCCTGCCAAATGCAATCTATAAATAAAAATACCATACAGTGGCATAAAAGTGAGCAAGGGAGATGGAAGAAGTGTGGCTACTGCTATATGGGATGATTTCCAGATCTTAGAGAGCAAGGGAGGAGGAAGCCCAGGAGCCCTGATGCATAGTCCTAGCAAAGCCTGCTCTGGACCTAGACAGGTAGTGTTTGGCAAGAGTGTGCTGCTTCTAGTACACTAATTGCTAGTCTCTTTCCTGGCAGGGTGGATCTTGACTTTGCCTGGAAGTGTTTTATGTGAGAATAACAAAGAAAAGCATGAGATAACCATTTAGAAATTGTCTATTTAGACTCAGCTTGTCCATTTTTGTTAACTTCATAGCAGAAAACAGCTGATCATCAATCCTGAAAGCTTTCAAAACAATGTAGCATCTGAACTGCCAGGGTAGATACATTTCTCACTCCCTCATTTTTAGTCCCTGGAAAGAAAACATGAATAGCCCTGAGTTAGTATAAACTCTGACATGACCATAGGCATAAAGGAAAGATTTGTTCTCAAAGTAAAACTTTGTGAAAATGAGATGGAGTAGGCGTATCATAGGAATTTGTAACTTGGATACTTTTCTTGCAGAAGTCTGAGCAATCAGTAATACTGTTTATCAAAATAAGAATTTCAAATCAAGATCATGAGCAGGTTCAAAAAGGTGGGCAGATATGTAAAACCCCTTTCAAAAATGCTTTGCTTGACTTAGGGTAGAAAGGGGGGGGGGAATCTAAGGCCGGGCAAGCAAACATGACCAACAGATTAATCTTGATGGAGTAAGAGAGGCCAGTAGATAATTACTCATAGAAATACTGAAGAATCAGCAGTCTGAAAAGGTTCATAGGTTCATACTAGGCTATCTGCCCTAGGGCATTTATAAGCCTAGCCAGAGTGTGTGTGGCTTTCACCACCCCTTAGGATGAGAATACTATACCCATTAGTTTGCTGTGCCTCTGTCCAGCAGTGATACAGAGATGATTCCCGGGGTAAACCTACGATCTCCCATCCACTCGTCAAGATTTCTCTTGAACAGAGTCAGTGAGGGCCTCTGCCTCACATGGACTGGGATTCTGTTCCATAGTGTAGGGAGTCTCTGGGTGATGAATCTGTCCCTCCAGCACGTCCTATTTATATCCGTGTTGAGGTTTAAGTCTCTTGCTCGTGGCTCTGGTGGATTTGGATTTTTTGAGGTGGAGCATGTCCATTAATTCTGGGTTGGACATGGCCTTGTATGTCAGGCACAGATCACCTCTGAGCAGATGGTATGCGACTGAATAGAGCTGGAGTTTCTTCAGTCGGGCATCGTATGCCATATGTTTGAGCCCCTTTATCCTTTTGGTGAGGAACTTTTGGGGTCTTTCCAACTGCTGCAGGTGTCGGGTAAGGTACATTCCAAATGGGGCGTTGTACTCAATCATTGGTCTGATAACTGAAGAGTACAGGGGTACAATGACCTCTCCTGATCTGGATGTGAATCCCTTCATGATCAGGTGGGCAATGTAGAAGGTTTTTCTAACCACTTTGGCAATGTGAGTGTCAAAAGAGAGGTTACTGTCAACTTGGGTCCCCAGGTCCCTGACAACTTCTTCCGTGTTTAATGGATTACCACCTATGTGGTAATTAGGGGTTACCTTGTTTTTCCCAAAGGGAATGACTATACATTTTTTGGCATTTAGCTTAAGGCCATGGCTCTGGCACCAGTTATCCATTTCTATGAGACCTCTCTGGAGGATGTCTGTGTCTGATGGAGTGTCAATTATGGTGCCCAGTTTGCAGTCATCTGCAAATTTTGTCAGCCACAATCCCCTATGTTTGCCTGCACTTCAGAAAAATAAATGCCGAACAAGAGGGGGCCCAGGACTGAGCCCTGTGGGACACTGCTCGTGACCGGCTTAGAGTCTGACATGGCACCAGCAACTCTAACCCTGTGTGTTCTGTCCTTGAGCCAGTTTGCAACCCATCTTGTGACATATGGGTTTACATCTAAGCTGGTGAGCTTTTCTATGATGCCCGAGTGGGGTATTGTCGAACGCTTTTGCTAGGTCAAGGTAGGCTGTGTGAACTGCCTTACCCTCATCAATGGCCTTAGTGACTGTTTTGAAAAAGTCGACCAAGTTCAAGAGGCAGGATCTGCCCTTGACAAAGCCAAATTGGGTAAGATCCAGTGTCTGTAGGTCCCCAATGTCTTTATTTATGAGTTCCATTATGATCCTCTCCATAGCTTTGCAGACAAGGCTCAAGCTTATGGGGTGGTAATTTCCAGGGTCCGTAGAAGCACCGCCTTTGTGGAGTGGGACCACAGTTGCCGTACGCCATTCTTTGGGTACGTATCCTGTAGTGAGGCTAAGATTAAACAGCAGCCTTATGTGTGGGTTTAGTTCCTCATTGAGTTCGTGTAGCACACAGCCGGGGACACCGTCCGGTCCCATTGATGCTGTGTTTTTTGCTTTAGAGAGAACAGCTCTCACCTGGGCATCTGAGATGTTTGGGAGGCTAGACTCTGGTGGGATAGTTTTTTCTCCTTTGGGGAGAAATTTGCACTGAACCTGTCTGCCAGTATGTTGGCAATGTCTGTGGGTTCAGTGATTTTTTTATCATTTTGGACTAATTCTGAGCATATCTGGGAGTTTCCACCCAGGTTTCTAACATAGCTAAAGAAGGCTTTATGATTGTCTTTTGTGTCATTAGCGATTTTTCTCTCAAAGTTGGCCTTGGATGATTTTATGAGTGATCGTAGTTTTTTGCTAGTACTGATCAGAGATGCCTTCCCTTTTAGGGATTTTGCTCTGTCATGTAGTAGCTTTCTCCTCTTGTAGAGTTTGTTTATGGCTGGGGTCCACCAGACCGGGCACCTGCCTTTGGTGGAAAGGGTCTTGATTTTATTAGGGATTGCTTGATCCATACATTCCTGGAGGTGCTCATAGAAGGCATTTGTAAGGGTTTCAGCTGCATGGGTTGTGGTTTCCACTGGCTCGGGGGGCCTTGAAGGATACCACTCCAGTCTTAAGAAGTGTGAAGTTTGCTTTTGAGAAGTTCTTCACTGTGGTCTTTTTTGCTGGGGGTGGGGGCGGGATGTGGATCTCCAGTGAGATTAATTTATGGTCAGATCTCACCAATGAGGGATATACTTCCAGAGTGGAGCATTTTGTCCCCATGTTTGTGATGATCAGGTCTAGTATATTTTCTCCTCTTGTGGGAATGGTGACTAGTTGTTCCATAGCATTTGAGTTTATGAACTCAAGGAACCTTTGGGCTAGGGTGTTGGGGCTTGAGTCATGTTCCCAGTCTATGTTTGGGTAGTTGAAGTCACCCAATATGATGGTGTTTGGAGAGACATTCATACTTTCCAGTGTCTTCAGGAAGGCTATGTGGGTTTCCTGAGTTTGAGAAGGTGGTCTGTAGCATGTTACAAACTGTAGGGCAGTTTTACCTATGGTTAATTGCACCTGGATGGTCTCCGATGCTTCGTGCGTTGCCACTAACCTGGATGTGTGGGTATCCTTTATGAATATGGATACTCCCCCTCCTTTTGTGGTTCGGTCCGGATTTTGGGGCCAGAACGCATGATATGAGGTATAACCTGATAGTGCTGGGGTGCTCTCAGGAGCCTTGAATCAGGTTTCAGTCACAGCACAGACATCGATGTTCTCCATACTGAGGAGGGCTTTGAGGGCGTGCATCTTGAGGTTTAGACTTCTGGCATTGATCAGTATTACCCTTAGTTTTTCTCCATTTTTGCTTTCTAGGGTGGTAGGTTTATCATTTTAGCCTTGCCTAAAAAAGGCACTATGGGGGTGGCAAGAGCCTTTGCCAATATCCGGAAGCCCAGGGGTGACAGGTGCAAGCTGTCCCTCATGGCAGCATGGCTTGTCAAGCATGTCATCCCAGGCAGACAGACATTGGATCCCCTTAGAATGACACCAGTAATTAAGCCAATTATTAAAGCTGATCATTTTGTCTCTGTATTGTGGCATCATTCTTGGTGAGGGCAGGGTACTGCTCAGGGTCAGGGTCATACCGGCCTGGGCTACATAATCTGAGAGCTCCTCTATGTCTCTTTTCATGTAGTCCAGGGAGGTACGTCTCAGGTCGTTCACACCGGCATGGACAATGACTGAGTCATACTTGTACTTGCTGTGGAGTGACCTGAGTGCTTGTGTTATGTGGCGGATTCTAGCGCCTGACAGGCAACTTACTGTGATCTTTTCCTTGTTCAGTCTGGTGAGTGGGACGTCAGTGTGTCTGACCACGGAGTCACCTATAACAAGTGTGTCTGGCATTGTGTTTGGCCTTAAGGGCTGTGACTGTTTAGCACACTGACTTTAAGAACTATGTGTTGCATGTCTTATGTCTTGAGGTGGCAGTTGCTTGGGTGTCTGCTTTGGAGGCCTCTGTAGTTTTGGTAGATTTTTGATCAGTGCCTCCGAGTATGTCTTTGCGTGTTTATGTGTTTGTTTTGCAGTTGTGATAGTTCTATGTGAAACTGGGTTTGTGGTGTGCGTGGTTTCCTTCTCCTCCTGTCTGGTCTTGCCAGTCCTGAGTTGAGAGAGCTCAGCCTCCAGTTTGGCTATATAGTTGCATCTCTCACATGTATTTGTGTTTTGTGGGAGAAGGAGTGGGTTGTCTGTGTACATGAGGCAATTGTAACATTGCCTCAAGATGCCCAGATTCACCAGCTGAACAGGAGAGGACGCTAGCAACTGACCCTTGACATGCTAGAAAAAGTGAAAAAGTTTGCTGTGTAACTGAGTCAGAAGGGACCTATAGGGAAATGGGTACTCAAGGGGATTCTAGGCTAATGTAGTACTTTGTTTAGTATACAAGTACTTTACCTATATAAAAATGCTTTAGGAGCAAGTGCTGAGCTTTACCTATATAAAAATGCTTTAGGAGCAAGTGCTGAGCTTTTGAGATAGAGAATAGACTGTTTAGATTGCAAGTAGAGAAGTTCTAAGGGAAAAATTGAAGAGCAGACTTTACGGAGCCAGAAATAGTTTAACCTTGTTTAACCGGCGCTGCCCGATGGTGCTCTATGGGCAACTCCACGCAAAAGCGCGCTAAAACAGGCTTTATAGCAGGGGGTTGAAAAGAGCTAGGAATTGACCCAAAATGGCCAATAGACTACAATTTTCTAGCTGGAACCACTGCTCTAGGGACAAATAGGCTGCTCAGTGCTCCCCACTCCCACTGGTGAACAAAGAAGCTTCCCTTTATCCAAATAAGGATACGGAATAGCACAGGAACCAAGCCAAAGCCCAGAGATCAGCAAACTCTGAAGACTGGACTATTCTAGTTCAGTAAGGCGGGAAAACAAGATTTTTTTTTTTTTTTTTTTTTTGCAGAAAACAGAGGAAAAACAGACAGTAAATGCTATAAATGCTTTTAAACGGCTAGCGCACTTGAGTGTGTTAGCCTACAGGTAAAATTAAGCAACAAATAACTTTTTTAAAAGTGCAAAACAGTTAATCAACGCAGAAACAGTTTAAATAGAATGCAGAGCTGTATAAACAGGCGAAAATGCAGTCGCTAAGCAGTAAATAATCAAAAAGCCAGAAAAAAATACTTAAATCAGGAAAAAGTCACTCTTTTTTGCTCTCTGCTGCTTGTAGAACTCTGCGGGACACCACGAGGAGCTGTGCTGAGTTGAATACAAGCGAAAAAGCACGCTAAAGCAGGCTTTACTACAGGGGGCTGAAAAGAGCAAGGAATTGACCCAAAATGGCCAATAGACTACAAGTTTCTGGCTGGAACCACTCCTCTAGGGACAAACAGGCCGCTCAGTGCTCCCCACTCCCACTGGTGAACAAAGACGCTTCCTTTTATCCAAATAAGGATATGGAATAGCACAGGAACCAAGACAAAGCCCAGAGATCAGCAAACTCTGAAGACTGGACTATTCTAGTTCAGTAAGGCGGGAAAACAAGATTTTTTTTTTTTTTCTTTTTTGCAGAAAACAGAGGAAAAACAGACAGTAAATGCTTTTAAGTGGCTAGCTCACTTGAGTGTGTCAGCCTACATGTAAAATTAAGCAACAACTAACATTTTAAAAGTGCAAAACAGTTAATCAACACAAAAACAGTTTAAATAGAATGCAGAGCTGTATAAACAGGCTAAAATGCAGTCGCTAAGCAGTAAATCAAAAAGCCAGAAAAAAATACTTAAATCAGTTATAGCAAATACAGTTAGAACAAATGCTCTGAAATATACTGTATATTTCCAAAATGTTTGAGAAGGACAGTCAGAACACAAGAAGGTTCAGGCGAAAGAGAAAAAATAAAAAAAGTTTCGTTTTACTTTTTGAAAGGGAAAAAGGAGGAACAGAAGGCCTTATCAAATGTTCCCTCTGTATTAAGCAGAATGAGCTAATGACACTAGACTGGGAGGTGTGTCACAGTAGGGGCGGGCAACTGCAAAGCCACCAAGTATAAGAGCAAGACACAAGCAGGGAGGGAGGGTAGGACAAAATAGCCTACAAGACAGCAAGCACTACAGAGACAAATGAAAGTTTTTAAACAGATAAGGATTTGTGAAGATACTGAATAGACAAAGTGCTTTATATATATTAAATTGTAAAAACAGTAATCTGTAAAAATAATCAAAAAAAATCAAGATACTTACATTTTGTAGCTCAGTTGCAGTCAACAACTTCTCTAGTCTGCACTGTGTGCAAAAACAGAAACTTCCTTTTTTTTTTTTTTTTTTTTTTTTTTTTACAAGAACACAAAAGAACCAGCCCCCACTAGCCAAGAGATAATTATACAGAGGAAATGTTTCAGTTTACACAATAGCCTACAAGACAGCAACCACTACAGAGACAAATGAAAGTTTTTAAACAGATAAGGATCTGTGAAGATACTGAATAGACAAAGTGCTTTATATATATTAAATTGTAAAAACAGTAATCTGTAAAAATAATAAAAAAAAATCAAGATACTTATATTTTGTAGCTCAGTTGCAGTCAACAACTTCTCTAGTCTAGTTCTTGGTTTGCCACTAACTTGAAATCATTTTCACTTAACCATATATAATTTTCTAGTAGCGGGTTCTTTTGTCTACTTTAATACCTTCACATCCTCAGAAAAAAAGCTGCCTAAAAGGCATTAAAATTCTGTCATTCAGGCAGTCACCTGAAGAAATTGAAGGATGGGTGCATCAAACAATCCCTGTCCTGGGTTAGTAAGTCTATTCTGTGAGAGAGTTTACAGTAATTGTCCTTGGCCATTTTCAAAAGAAGGTAGACTCATTGTTGCCTGAAGCCAAAAGGGACCATCACCACAATTATTTTTGGGGAGTCATTCTGTACCTTTACAAGAACATATTGTCAGAAGAAAGGGTGGAAAAGCATACAGAAACATCTCTGATGTTTGGTATAAAAGTGTAACTTATCTTCCAGGGCTGATTCCAAAGAGCCCTGGAGCAGAATTTCTTTAACCGTCTGTGGTTGGAGGCAAACAGATCTACTTGAGAAGTTCCCCACAGATGGAGCAGTTCCTGGAAGACCCCCAGGTTCAACTTCCATTCATGAGGGTCTTCTCTAATTCTGCTCAACTTGTGTGCAACACAGTTTTGCTGTGATGGAATGTTGGGCAGCCATCCTGTAGAGACTGACTAAACTGAGCAGCTATATCCCAAGCTACTGTAGCTAATCTGCAAAGGGAGTAGGACCTGGTCCCCCCAAGTTTTTGTCACTTCACTATTCACTGTGATGTATGTGATTACTAGCAGGAGGCCTGGATTGCAAAGGTGGTTCAGAGATTTGACAGCAGTTTTTATAGCCATCATTTTAGATATTTTTTTTAACTTGTCTTCCTTCTTCCAAAGGCCCTGTACTGTCACTCCCTTGGACACAGCTCCACAAAGTCTGATGTATCTGTGGCTACAGAATAAGAAATGAAGGGGAGAAAGGAAAACCTGAGTTGAGAGAATTGATTCACCCACCAGAGTAACTCCTTTTACAAATCTCAGCACTGGAATTTGAAATTAGACAGTGTACTGATGCTTGGTCCAAACTGATTTGAAGAAACATTGAATTTTCCTCCTGTGAAATCTGGCCAAAGGAATAGCGAGACTAGCAGAGGCCATTAAACCTATAATTCTGGGATTTCCTGGCAGATGCCTGAGCCTATTTGGAACATCAGACATTGCTCCTTGTAGAATTTCACTTTTTATTGAGGAAGAAAGGCCATCCTGAGTGCTATATCCAGAAGACATCCAAGAAACACTATCCTGTAAGATGGAATGAGAGAATGTCTTTTTAAACCTGAAATCTGACTGACGAAAAGGGTTTATTATCCAAGCCAGAGATTTTGGTATCCTGTGATGTCATCTGCAAACATCAGGCAGTTATCTAAATGTGGTAAAATGTGAATGCCCTGCAGTCTGCAATGGGCAATTATAGCAGCCATGCACTTCGTAAACACTGTTGGAGCTGAAGAAAAACCAAATGGCAAGACACAAATCTGAAAATGTAAATGGGATGCAGAAAAAAACAAAGCATTGGAAATCCCTGATGACTGTAATGTGATAAGCATTTTTAAATCCAAAGTTGCAAGAAAACAGATGGAATAACAGGTAATAGATGTAGAGAGAGCATTCTGAATTTTGGAATTTTGATATGAAGGTTTAGAAAAGAGAGGTCTGAGACGGGTATCCAGGTTCCTTTTTTGTTTGGTACCATAAATATTGTATAGAATCCTTTCCGTCTTTGATCTGGAGAAGAGATTCTATAGCCCCCTGAGAGCATCTGATCTAGTATAGGAGAGAACACGAAAGTGATTGGGTGGATTTGGAGGAATCCCTTTAAAAGGAAGTCGGGACTATCACTACCAGTTCTCTAGCCTCTTTAGAATGATCTAAAATGTCTGAAATTACCTGATGCCAAAGAGGAAAGTGAAGACCTAGACAGTGGGATAGCTTTACAGGCTTGCCAGTATGGTGAAGGGAAAGCACCTGAATGGGGCATAGAGCTGGAATGTTTTCTTAGATTTCCTTGGTTCTGGGAGGAGCCACCTTTCCTGTTTGAACACCCCTGTAACTGTTTTTTGAAAGTTTGTCAGTGTCTTGTTGTAAATGTTTTCATTCCTGAAAGATGAACCTGAAATGGAAGAAAGTGTTTTATATTTTGGAAAGGAGAGCTGAAAAACCTGGATAATGTACTGAATTAACTTTCCCCTTTCATCAAACTTCAAGACGAAGAACCAAATAACACTTTATCCAGGACAGCATTCAGGATCTCTGCATTGACATCCTCTAAATTCTGAGAAACAAATCTTCACATCAGTCAGAGGCAGCCATTCTGGATTCAGCATAAGCAAATGCAAATTTTGAAGAGTGGATATTTGACACAAAGAGCATACTACAGAATTCAGATGCTTTAGCTTCTAGAGGAGGGAGATCAGCATTTAATTTCTTCATATCAAAAGAAGCCAGCAGAAATATAAACCTCTGATCCTGGTAATCTATTCTGAAAGCAAGGTGGAAGATGAAAAATAGTTTCTTTCCAAACCTGTCAGACTTTTCCCAATTTGTCATCTACCTTAAGGGTCTTGGAAGAAGCTAATGTTGACAGAGAAATTACTGTATGATCTCACCTGGAGTTAGAAAAATAGAATTTGTGGGACTGGTGCACCTATCAGACTTTCATGGAGCAATTGGCTTAATGTCAGGCAAAATGTAAGCTGCTGAAACATTCTCGAAAGCTGGCAAGCTGAAGTAAATCCACCTGTAAAAAAAACATCTTTTTTTTGAGATTCTGATATTTCTTTTTTCGCCAAAATAATTCCTTCATTCTGGCAATAGTATTGGGAAAAGACAACTCCTTAGGAGGGAATCTAAATCAAAACTTTCCTCAGTCAGATTCTCCATTCTGTGGACAGAACTTGAGAAATACAGTCCAAGTCTATTTCCTGTCCATCAGACTAGACATCTGTATTTAAGAGGAAAAAGTTTCATTTTCCTATGTGAAGATTTAGCATTTAAAGACTGAAATGCTCTAAAACTCTCGGCAAAGCTGACAATATTTGTCATCTGCTATCAGATAGGAAAATGTGTTTTGTCTCATTTTCCTGGAAGACCCTCTCCCCAGATAAATAAGTGTCCCCCAGTACCTACCTTAATATCAGCAAGGGTGGTTCTCTTGCCCAAAAAGGCAAGATGAACAGCCACAGAGGATGTACCTACCTCCTAGCCCTTAGCAGCTTCCAAGGAACAACACCAGAGGGACCAAGAAAGATAAGTGAGTCAAGGAACAGTTGGCTATAGCAGAGTCACCCATTAGCATCTGATGAGAACAGCCATAGTGAAGAGCAAAGCTTTCCAGATAACATTTTTTCTTGCAGCTTAAGGAGTGATTAGTAGTGCTACCAGGACTCTGGTCTATGTCCTAGCCACCTTTAACATCAATAGGAATACAAATTTTAAAACTATCCACTTTCATAAACACTCCTAAGAAGTAGCTATTTGAAATGTTGAGACCAACTAGAGTGAATCCAGAAATGGGGAGACTGAATGGCTGAAAGAACAGGCTTGCATATAAGTGTCAGATGCCATTTCTGGAAATATTCCCTTTTCTCCAAGGTATGGCAGTCTAGGAGTTGGTATATTATACGATTGAAAAAAACATTTTAAGGAGAAGTGGTTTTTGACTCGCTTTTCTGTGTTTTCTTTTTTTCAGGTGAGTGCCAACATTTTAATAGGGAGTCCTCTTAAGATTAACTGGAAACACCTTCAGACATCAGTTCAACTACACAATATTTTAATAGTACACTTCCAACTATAAAGCATGGCTCCCTACGTGGGGTGAATATCAAAATCACTACCTTAGCTAAGCAGCTAACTGAAGTCAAAGGCCTTGCATCACAACACAAAAAGCTCTGGGAGCAATATCAGTGTAGACTGAAGAATTTTCAAAATTTAAAGGCTTTAAAATTAAGTCAATGGTCACATTTTAGGACCTTAAAATTAAGTATGGATGGCACAATGGTAGCATTGTCTCCTCACAGTAAGAGGTTGTCTGGTTCGACTCTTGGCTGGAGTGCCTTCTGTGTTGAGTCTGCATGTCCTCCCTGCGTTTGTGTGGGTTTCTTCCAGGTGCTCTGGTTTCCTCCCATATTGCAAAGACATGCAGCTGGAGCACTTCTCCCCTGGCCTCTGCTGAAAATTAACTTTGTTCCAAGTTGGATTTTCCCAGTTGACAAATGTTAAATAAAATATAAAGTAAACGAGTCTGTCTAGCAAGTATTCATTGTTCTTAAACATCTATTTATCAATAATGTTCAAAACAATTCTGGAATAATGCCAGTCATCTTCTCAAATATCACACATGCAGACAACCAATGCCATTGCCATAATCCTCCTCAAAAGAAGTCTGACATTTTCAGTTTAGTAAAACTGCTTCCATTGCATCTATGGGACAAAAGATAATCATGATATGCTGGTCATTCACTCATTTCCTTTTTAAATCAGATCAGTTTCTACTAGCCATGTTAAATTTAAAAGTTCAAACATTTCTCATCGGCAACAGCTAACCTGCCACCTAGATACCTTACAATACTAACTGATGCCAACTCTCGTCTATCCTCCTCAATCACTTAGGACATGAAAAATGTTTGAAAATCCAGAAAGGTGGTACATAAAGCTCCCTTATACAAAGAAGAACCCTAAAACTCGTAGCAATTTCTAGTCTACTGCTTTGTAATCACTGACATCCCCACTCCAGGCCAGTAATCAAGGAGCCTGTATCCTCACCACTGTTACTGGAGAGGGATGTTCATTTGGAACAAAAATGGAAGCACTCAGTACTTCCAGATGCAGCTCCCTGCATAAAGCACAATTTCCCTTAAGAGCACACAGAGAGCACAGTAAGTACAGGGTTTGGGCTTCTATATCAGTTTCCCTCTAGGTACCCAGTCAGACACCCCACTGGCACAGCTATAGAGTTGGGACCTTAGCTGAATGTCTAAGCCAAGTTCTCCACCACTCTCTGTGAAACCAGTGCTTTCTGCCTCTGGTCCAAGCAGCTGACCAATCTCTTCAAGATTTGATTTTCGCACACCTGGGAGAGGCTGGCACAGATTTACTAGCTATGCCCCCTTCTGTCCAGACTATAAGGTAGTTACACCACCACCAGACTCTCAAAAGCCAGCTACTCCAAGGCTCTTACAAGGGTGCCCAATTATACTGAGTGAAATTAGCAATAATACAAATGACAGTTTTTTGGCCAGTGCAGTAAGGCTTTCAGGAGTGGCCAGAGATGTCAACAAATATATACAAGTACTCTCAAAGTATTATCTAAAATACCAGCCAAAATGAAAAGTTTAAATATATTTAATAAGAAAAAGAACATGAAAATACTAAATATCTATTTACAATAAACACCAGAGTTTCACAGCAAATATTAAAAACAGGTGGACAGGTTCACACAGTTACAGAAAAATAGTACTTAAATAATCTCACTATATTTTCCTGACTAATCTAAAGAATTATTCCCTGGCCACTTACTAGAGCAAGGCAAGATGAAGTAGGTGAGATATCCTTTGTCAGTTTACAAAAGAATGCCATGAAACATCAGTCTTACCTAGTATCACAATATAATTTTTAGTGATTACAGAATGTCATCACATACATAACCCCTTGGCTAGAAGCTATCAGGATTTAGCACATACATGCCAATAATGCACACAGCCTTGCTAAGATCTGCTGCAACTCCTGGAATTCATAAAACAATTTCATAGGTTCATAGGTGTGTACTAGGCTAAAGGACCACTACGGGCAATCAATGAAAAAACATATATTTTTTATCTTGCCATGATTTACTGCACTTCCTAAAGCTGCCTGCAGCAAAATAAGTGCTCATTCCTAATTTTATTTTTTTTTACTCTTGTCTGCCCTCATGGGGGCAGACATTGTGATTCCTTTGGAAAGCTAAATCTGTCTCAATGCACAGACTGTGAGAACAAATAGCCCTACCATTTGTTGTCAGACTAGACTTCCGTTCACTTAGAATGGACCGCCTGAAAAAAAATGCCAAGTTTGAGAGTCTGCAGCTCATGTGTCATTGACTGGTATATGCTGAGTTTTACAAATGTTCCTATTGATGTACTACACATTCTCTGAAAGAAACTTGCAAAAGTGTCAACAAATTACTGAGATAAAAAAGACTTTTCACAAGGAGCAGTTTTGCAAGTTTCAATTCCTGGCCAAGTTACTCCTCCCATCTCCCCTCCTTCAGGGGCTACAGTCTCACATTTACAGCTTGGGTAGATTCAACTATTTTGTCAGCTTTGCATGACAATAGACATAAAAAATCACAGCCTGGTGTGCCCTAAAACTGTTCACTTATGTCTCTTCACTTCTGAATAGCATTTTCCAGGAATAAAAACAAAAAGCACACATCAGTCCAGAGTTTGGGCCAATCTATCCATTTCTTATTGTGCACAGTAAAACATTCAGTTTATAATGCATTCTAGCTGCTGACATGGTTATTTTTACATAGTTCTCTTATAGCATAACCTGAACTTATGGTATTCAATGCCAAGCTTTACAACAGTTCTCAGTTTCTTAACAATGACCTCCCAAGCCACTGATGTGACCCAGTACTTTGTCAATATACTGTTAATACATAGATTAATACAAATATTTGTGCACATATGACATGTACAATAATAAACACACCATCATTAAAACAAGATAAATGCAATATAAATCATATCAGTATATTTATGATTTCTAGTTTATGGAAACCTCTTTTTGAATTTATGTTCAAGCAGTTGTATATTTGTTGTATATTACCTTGTTTAATTGTTTCTCAATATTCTAACCACTGTGTATGCTACATCAATTGTAAAACTCCTTTTATATTTTCTATGCTCTTTGTACAAAATAGATACGTTTGTACAATTTATTTTTATTATTTTTTATAATGGTTTACTATGTATCTGGAGCTTTTCTCCCCCAGCATCTGCTGAAAACGGTCATCTTGTGTCCAGTCGGACTAACCTGGTAAACAAATGGAAAACAAATAAAAAATAAAATATACTAAGAAAATCAATCAATATACCAAGAAAAATCCAAAACTTAAGAAAATAAACAGAAGGAAGGAACATGTTTCCTTGATGCTGTTATGAAAATCCCACTCACTTATTCAGATATTATGGGTAGGTGTGTGTGTGTGTGTGTGTGTGTGTGTGTGTGTGTGTGTGTGTGTGTGTGTGTGTGTGTGTGTGTGTGTGTGTGTGTGTGTGTGTGTGTGTGTGTGTGTGAACATATATAATATATTAGGCAAAAACAACATACCCAGCACACTAGTCATAGATGACTCTATAGTCAGGCACACTGATGTCCCACTTACCAGGCTAAACAAGGAGAAGGTTACTGTCAGCTGCCTGTCAGGTGCCAGGATCTGCCACATAACCCATGCACTCAGGTCAATCCACAACCAAGTACAAATATGACTCTGTCATTGTACATGTTGGTGTGAATGACCTGAGACATGCCTCCCTGGACTACATGAAAAGAGACATGGAAGAGCTCTCCGATCTTGTAGCCCAGGGAGGTATGACCCTAGCCCTGAGTAGCATTCTGCCATCGCCCAGAATGATACCGCAGTACAAGGACAAAATGATTGATTTCAACAATTGGCTAAGCTTCTGGTGTAATTCTAAGGGGATCCAGTATCTGTCTGCCTGGGATGACCTGGTCGACAGACCATGATGTTTTGCCAGAGATGGCCTGCACCTGTTGCCAATGGGATTCCGGATACTGGCTAAGGCTCTTGCCTACCCTATAGTGCCTTTTTTTAGACAAGTTTCTAATGCAACAGGAACAGGCAAGCAAAAACTGAGGGTAATGCTACTCAATGCTAGAAGTCTAAATCTCAAAATGCACTCACTCAAGGCACTCTTTAAAATGGAGAACATCGATACCTGTGCAGTGACTGAGACCTGGTTCAAGGCTTCAAAGAGCACCCCAGCACTACCAGGCTATAACTCGTACCGCACTTTTCAGCCATGTAACCTGGACTGGAACACCAAAGGCAGAGGTGTGCCCAAATTCATTAAGGATATCCACACCTCCAGGCTAGTTGCTCAGCATAATGCATCAGAGGTTATCCAAGTGCAACTAACTCTGGGCAAAACTGCAATCCAAATATGTAGCATGCTACAGATCCCCCATCATGCCCCAGGATTCCCACTCTTTTCTTTATGTACTGGAAAATATTAGGGTTCAAACACCCTAATAATGGGCAATTTCAACTACCCCACCATTAACTGGGAAAACTACTCCTGTACCAACTCCTTCACTCAATGCTTTCTGGAATTCATAAATTTCAGTGCCCTGGATCAACTTATCCACACCCTCATCAAGGACAACAATATCCTAGACCTAGTCATTACCAACATGAATGATGGGTGTTCCACACCCGAAGTCAACTCCTTGTTGGTCAGATCAACCATAAGCTAATCACCCTAGATATCCACATCCCACCCCCATCCCACATTAAGGAAACCACGGTACAAAATTTCTCCATGGCCAACTTCATGCTTCTTAAGACAGAAGTGGCGAACTTCATGCCACCCATTCAGACTGCCAATACAGTTATGACTGCTGAATCCTACACAAATGCACTCTATAAGCACTTACATGAGTGCATGGATCGTGCTATCCCAAACAGAACCAAGAAGCTATCCTCCAAAAAAAGGAAGCCAATCTGGTGGTCCCTTGCCATAAATAAACTGTACAACAGAAGGAAGAAACTGCTGCAAAAGAGTAAAATCTCATGAGTGGTGGAGCTCCCTGGTCAGCCTCAGTAAGATGCTGAGATCCCTTATAAGAGCATCCAAAGCTAGCTATGAAAACAAAATCGCCACTGATTCTAAGGACAACCACAAAGAATTCTATACCTATGTCAAGAATCTCAATGGCAACACCCAGATCTGCTCTGAGTTACAGCACAACTCCATGAAACTTACAGAACCAACTGATATTGCCAACATTCTGGCAGATAGGTTCAGTGCTAACTTTACCACCCCCCCTACACCCTAAAGGGCCCATATCTACACAGGAAGAATGCAGAGTCCCTGTAATCACAACTACACAGGTAAAAGCTGCACTCTATAAAGCCAAAAACACAGCATCCACGGGACTGGGCAACATCCCAGGCTGCGTTTTACAAGAACTTCTGAACAAACTGGCTCCCCACCTAAGCACCATGTTCAATCATAGCCTCACATCAGGCTTTGTGCCCACTGAATGGCGCACAGCAACAGTTATCCCACTCCACCAAGGGGGAGCCATCAATGATCCCGGGAACTATCGTCCTATTAGCCTGATAAGCTTGGTCTGCAAGGCCATGGAATGTATAGGTTCATAGGTAGGTACTAGGCTATCAGCCCTGGGGCCTATACAATCCCAGCCAGAAAGGTACCCTGGCTATTACCACCCAAGAAATTTTTTTTCCTGTGCCACTGTCAAGCAGAGCCACAGAAGTGATCCCCAGGGTGAATTTCCTATTTCCCATCCAATCATCAAGATTTTTCTTGAAGAGTGCTAATGAAGAGCTTTGTTTGATATAGATAGGTAGTTTATTCTAGAGTATGTAAAGTCTCTGGGACAGGAATCTAACCCTCCAGCATGTTCTGTTTATTGTGGTGACAAGCTTTAGGTCCCTAGAGCATGTAGCTCAGAGGGATTGGGATTTCTTTAAGTGAAGCATGTCCAAAAGCTCTGGGTTTGACATAGCTTTGTATGTTAGGCAGAGATCACCTCTGAGTAGGCGATATGCGACGGAGTAAAGCTGGAGTTTTTTTTTAGATGGTCAGTGTAGGGCATCTGTTTGAGGCCAGTAATCCTCTGTGAGGTACTTCGGCGGCCTTTCCAGCTGCTGCAAACGTCTTGTGAGGTACATTCCAAAAGGGGCGTTTTACTCTATAATGGGTCTAATGAGTGTCAAGTAGGTGTAGAAGGTACCATTGTGCAGTAGCTCAGACCAAATCTGGGTATTGCCATGGAAATTCTTTGCATAACTATAGAAGACCTTGTGGTTGTCTTTACTATCTGCTGCAATTATGTTTTCATAGCTAGCTTTAGAGGATTTGATGAGGGATCTCAACTTTTTGTTGAGGCTGATAAGGGAGTTTTTCCAGTCTTGGACTTCACCTTATTCCACATCAGTTTCCTTCTGTTGTAGTTTGTTTATGGCACAGGACCACCGGATTGGCTTCATTTTTTGGAAGAGTGTCTTGGTTCTATTATGGCGAGATCCATACATTTGTGTATGTGTTTGTACAGTGCATTGGTGTATGATTAGGCAGTCATGCAACTATTCTCCATTTGCATGGGTGCCATGAAGTTAGCCACCTCTGTTTTTGGGAGCCCAAAGTTAGCTTTGGAGAAGTTTTTCATGGTTGTTACCTTTGTGGGGGGGGGGGGGGGTCGATTTCCAGGATGATTAGTTTGTTGTTGGATCTAACCAGGGAGGAGTTGACTATTGATGTAGAACAACAGTCACCCATGTTAGTAATGACCAGGTCAAGGATGTTGCTACCTCTAGTGGGGGTAAGAACGAGCTGGTCCAGGCCATTTGAATTAATGAATTCCAGGAAACGTTGGGCAAGTGTATTGGTACACTAGTAGTTTTCCCAGTTAATGGAGGGGTAGTTGAAGTTGCCCAGTATGAGTGTTAGGTTGGACCCTAATATTTTCCAAAGTGCTTAGGAACATGGAGAGCGAGTCTTGAGACATTGTTTAGGACCTGTAGCTGGGTACAACCTGACTAGCTGTCTTACCCAATGCTAGCTGCACCTGAAGTATCTTTGCATTATGTTGGGCTAAGGTGTGCGCATCCTTTATGAATGTGGAAACACCACCGCCTTTGGAGCTTCGGTCCAAGTTCTGGGGCCGAAAGGTGTGGAATGAGCTATAGCCTGGTAGTGCAGGGGTGCTTTCTGCTGCCTTGAACCAGGTCTCTGTTACAGCACAAATGTCAATGTTCTCCATTTTAAGGAGTGCTTTGAGCGAGTGCATTTTCAGATTTAGACTTCTAGCGTTGAGCAGCATGACCCTCGGATTGCATTTGTTTGCAACTATTAGTGGTAATTTGGTCTTTGGAACACCACCTAAAAAAGGCACTATAGGGGTGGCAAGAGCCCTGGCCAGTATCTGGAAGCCCAGGGTTGACAGATATAGGCCTTCTCTGGCAAAGCATCAAGGTCTGTTAATCATATCATCCCAGGCAGACAGATACTGGATCCCTTTAGAATGACACTAGAAACTTAGCCAATTGTTGAAATTAATCACTTTCTGCTTGTACTGTGGTACCATTCTGGGTGATGGTAGGATGCTGTTCAGGGCTAGGGTCATACCCACCTGGGCTACATAATCTGAGAGCTCATCCATGTCTCTCCATGTAGTCTAGGGAGGTACATCTCAGGTCATTCACACTCACATGTACAATGAGTCATATTTGTACCTGTTGTTGAGGGACCTGAGTGCGTGCATTTTGTGGTGGATCCCGGCACCTGACAGGTAGCTGACTGTTACTTTCTCCTTATTCAACCTACTGAGTAGGACATCAGTGTGCCTCACTGAGTCACCTATAACTGGTGTGTTGGGTATGCTGTTCTGCCTTAGGGGCTTTGGTTGAGTGGCCCACTGTTTAGGAGAGTTCTCTCTCTCTACTCTTCCAGAGTAGCAATTAGTTCCCCTAGGACTAGGGGTTGGGAGGGTGGCGAGTATATTGGTTAAGGTGTTTGCCTTGCAAGCACAAGGTGCAGGGTTTGAGTCTCACAAGGGATAATTGGCTAGGCTTAAAATGGCTCACAAGGGCAGTTAGCTTAGTACTAATCTATGAACCTATGAATCAAAGACAATGCAGAAAGCTTAGTATGGACTTGTTGGCTCTGACTGAGTTGAGAATTGTAAGATACAATCTTTATGGCCTAAGCCAGGTAATTTCATTTCAAACGATTTTCAAAGTTTGAGATTAACCTCTTCTCTTCCAGTATCCTCTGTTAAAACATATAAATGTAAACAATTACAATAATGCATGTATATTTCTTGTTCTGACAAGCAACTTTACAAATGCATTTTTCAACACAAGCATCTGTAAAAATCAGTTTAATATACACATGACATATAATTCTTTACAAAATTCCAGCTAGCTATGCTGGCATATGTTACATATCCACTGCCCTGTTTCTACTGGCATAGCTGGCAAAATACCTCACATTGTCAAATGCCCCCTTTGAAGACTCAAGCTAGTCTTTCAAGTGACCCTTGAGAAATGTTGCCTGAGAGGAATTAGCCTGTTGGTGAATACATTAACCTATATCCTGTTTTGAATGCCCATCTGCATTGGCATTGCTAACCCCCACTATGGTGCTGCACTGTCATATCGTATGACTGAAAGCCAAGGCTCCACCTTAGTAACTTGACATTTTGCTGCCTGGCTCTATGTAGGCATGTTAAGGGACTGTGGTTTGTAACTACAGTGAATTTCCTTCCATACAGATAGGGTTGAAGTTTCTGCAGTGCCCATACTATGGCTAAAGATTCTCTTTCTACTGCAACATAACATTCCTACCTAGGGTGGAGGAGATATACCACTGGGTACTCTTCTCCCTCTGAGGAAACCTGGTTGAGTACAGCCCCCATCCCATAGTTCGAAGCATCCACAACAGATTTGCTGTAATCTGGACTGGATAACACTGGGTTCTCCCAGAGCCCCTTTAAGCTTTTGGAATTCCTTCTGGAAGGCTGGGGTCCACGCTACCTTGTGTCCTGTTTCTTCTTGTCAGGGTGGTGAGGGGACCAGCAATTGTACTATAATTAGGAACAAACTTTCTGTAGTACCCTGCTGCCTCCAAGAATGCACTCACCTGTTCTTTGGTAACAGGGGCAGGCCATGCCTGAATGAGTTCCACTTTGGTAGGTTCTGGCCTGATCTTAACATGGCCCACTCTGTCCCAGGTAGGAGACCTCTGCCATACCCACCTGACACTTATTGGGCTTAATGGTTAACCATGCCCTTTGCAGTCTTCCAGGACCTCCCTGACATGCTGAAGGTGCTCATGCCAGGAATTGCTGTAAATGGCAATATTATCCAGGTAAGCAAGGGCATAATCTCCTGCTTTTGTTAGGATATGATCTACCAGCATCTGGTAGGTTTCTGGGGCATTTTCCATCCCAAAAGGCATCTTTGTAAATTTGTATAATCCCAAAAGGAGTCACAAAGGCTGACATCTAGTGGTGGGAGTCAAGGGCACCTGACAGTAGCCCTTAGATCAATAATGGTCAGATACTTGGCCCCACCCAGCTGCTGTAAGGCTTCACTTGTCCTAGGCATGTGGTAAGCATCTGACTTTGATTCTGTTTCCTGTAGTCCACACAGAACCTGGTGCTGTCATCTTTCTTTGGTACCAGCAGCACTGGGGAGGCCCATGAACTGCTGGATTACCCCTAGTTCCAACACTTCCTGTATCTCCACCCTCAGTCTGTCAGGCACCCTCTAAGGAACCTGCTTAATAGGCCTTTGGAGTCCTGTATCCACATGTTGCTCTGCCAGGTGGGTGCATCTAGGTTTCCCACTGAACATGCCCCAAACCCCTGTAACACTGCTTGGATTTCTCGAACCTGGGTAGGGGATAGCCGCTGGGACATTGCTACCCCTTCAACTGAGGTGCCAGTCCAAGCCACACTGAGGAGATCAGTCACCCAATCCCCCTCAGACTCCTGCCATCTACTATAAATACTCAGCACCAGGGCCTCACTATCATGGTAAGGCTTCATCACGGTAACATGGTATAATTTGTGCCCCTGTCTAGTAGTTCTACTATGTATTTAACATCACTGACCTTCCTTATCACTTTGAAGGGTCCCCCCAAGCTGCCTGCAGCTTATTGTGTCTGACAGAAATGAGAACCATAACCTGCTGTCAGGCCCGAGCATTCCTGTCATACCAGACCTTTTTTCTGCTGTTGGGTACCTGCCAGGTTTACCTGAGCCAAGCCCATAAGTTCTCTAAGTATTGTCCTGAGGTTTAGGACATGTGCCACAACAGACTTTGTGGGATTCACTCACACTCCTACTCATCACAAATCAAATCTGAAGGTCCCCTAACCCTGTGATCATACAGAAATGCAAAGGGTGAAAAAGCTGTGGATTCTTGGGTTACTTCTCTGTATGCAAACAGCAGACTGAGCAAATATTTGTCCCACTCTCTTAAACTGGCCTGCAAATGCCCGTAGCATGGTCTTTAGTTTAATCTCTCCACAAGACTATTTGGTCTAGGGATGGTAGAGGTGGTCGTTGGGTGACTCACCCCACAGCAGTTTCACTGACAAGCCAGTAAGTCTAACATTAAATTGGCACCTCTGTTAGTCAATATTTCTCTTGGGGAAACCTATCCAGCTGAAAATCTCTAACAAAGCATTTACCACCTTCTCTGCCTCAGAGGAGGACAGAGCCACAGCCTCAGGGTATCTGGTAGCATAATCTACTACCAGCAGGATATACTTCCCTGTGGAACTTGGGGTACTCAGAGGCCCCACAATATCCATAGCTACCCTCTGAAATGGCTACTCACTAATAGGCAAAGGCATCAAAGGAGTTCTCCTGCCTTGGATACTTTTTGGCACTGCTCACAGGTCCTGTAGTACCTTGTTGCATCCCTTGTAATCTCAGGTTCTGCATAATATGTCCCTTGGTATGCTTTATGCCCATATGACCTGCAAAAGGAATGTCGTGTGTTATGGCCAGAAGTGCCAGACAGTACCAAATGTTGTATTACCTCACCTTCTAGCTCTCACTCAGGGGTCTACTCTATACAGTAACCCTTTGTTCCAGTATAGACTCCCTTTTTCCTTGAGAATCAGGCACCTCCCTCAAGCCTCATAGTTTAGGGTCCAAAAGCTGAGCCTCTCTGAACTCTTTGTAAATCTTCCCAGCTCCCCTTCCACAGGAAGTCTGGTATCCTCTGACAGCGGTGCCTCACTGTCCTGCTGTGTACTACCACTCACCTCTGCCCTTGCAGTCACTCTGTCCAGAGGAACATCAGTACCTACTAGCAGCTGTGGCTAACAGTCAGGCTCACTACTACAGGGTAGCTCCCTGACTGAAATAGCCACCTCACCAGCCCTGACTTCAGGTGTGAGGTCTGTCTGCATCTCCCCTAGGCTACCAGATGCACACGCCTGTCTCCTAGCCTGACCACATGTAACTGCATTATCGAAATCTTTCCTTATCAAGACATCTGCAGGGATATCCTCAAACACACCTACTTGCTTGCTTCCTTTTCCACCCTCCCAATCAAGGTGGGCATTGGCCAAAGGCATTTGGAATGGACTCCCTCCTAAAGCTCTGAAGTGGACTGCCCAAGCAAGTACTGCTCTTTAACCACTGCAGGCTTTACAATGGTTATGTAAGAGGCTTTCTTGGCAGTGGCCTGTATCCAATCCACTAAGGATAATAACCTCTGGTGATAGTTTGGTAACCCTGTTGTCTCCAGACAACTTACCACTGGCATACTGTTCCCACTTGCTGGTTCCCCCAACTTGCTTCTGTGGACATCTCTGATACAGGACCCCACTGGTTCCATTTAAAATATCCCCCCCCCTTGATGCTGGCCATGTGCCTGAACTAGTGCCTTCCACTGTTACTGCTGGTCTCTGATGGGGTGGTTTAGGCTGCCCAGTGTGGGTTCCCTTATATCCATGTGCAGCACTGGGTATCCTCTTGTTCAAGATGCCCTGCTTGCCAAGTAGAGATCTCCATTTTTCCCCCAGCTCATCTGCAGAGTTGCACTCAGTCTGCCAACCAGATACTCATGTCCTCGGGCAAAGTGCTAATGGCTTGTTCCCTCACCAAAAGGTCTGCCAGCTCTTCGAGAGGGCTGACCTGAAACCAACTCAGCCACCTATGAAAATAACTGCTTAATTCAGCGATGTAATCGCACACTTTCATCTGCCTTGTCTATGCTCAAACTCTTTCCTGTAAACTTCAGGTGTTAACTTAAAATATTCAAGTAAACATTTCTTTACTCTAAACATAGAAAACACTATGGTAACCATTCTGAAGAGGAATGTATTGTGACTGCTGAAAGAATAAAAATAAGTCCAAATAAGAAAAACAGCAAAAGCAGTCAACAAATATGGCAAACCTTGAAAAATCATGAACATAAAAATATATAAAAGGTGTATTTATTATAAATGGTAAGAGCTTTCACTAAGCTTCATCAGACCATATAACAGACTGATACCAAACATTTAAAAAGCTTAAAAGAACCAATCACAGTATACATTAAAAAGTGACATCACATCCTTTGAATTCACTACATTGTAGCATACAACCCCTGGTAGATACATTTATGCCAACTTGAAAAAAAACACTAACTTAGTACGTAGAGAACACCTAAAGCTGTTCTTCAACTAAAGAACAAGTAAGAAAAATGTTTTCACACCATAAAATTAACTCTCTAAAAGGGGAGGACACACACACACACATACACACACACACACACATATATATATATATATATATATATATATATATATATATATATATACATTTTTTGCGATATATAGGAAATGCACAGATATATTCATTACAATACCTTTTATATCCATTTTGTTATACATCCTTTTGATACAATGTTGCCTGAAATTTGATACGACTTTTTATTTATGTCATTAATAGTTTGCGCTTTTATATTTTGTGTATAAAAATAATTGCATACTGAACACGTTTTCCCATTCTAGCACTTTCCAGGCATGGTTTTTATTGTCGAACATCTAGCTATATATATATATATATATATATATATATATATATAGCTAATTAATGACATAGTCATATCAAACTTCAAGCAACATTGCATCAAAAGGATGTATAACAAAATGGGTATAAAAGGTATTGTAATGAATATATCATTGTGCATTTCCAACATAATAATTTAACATATTTCCCTATATATCTCAAAAAATGTCTTATGGAATGTGTATGATTACTAATCATTACCCTCATCTTCCTTACTTCACAGGAAAACTCAATGGCCTAGAAGGTGATCTTAACCTGACTATACAAAAGATCTCAACAGTCATTAAGCACGTAAGCTAGCATGCACTGAAACAAAACTTATTAAAACACGTGTTCTTGTGTAAATAAGAATTAGTGTTATAAAAATCCGGTGAAACATAATGCACTGTTAGAATGTCATTACAAATTTCCCAGACTAACTAGTGCATAAATGTAAACTAGTCATTTGGCATCACAAATAAATGACGAAACTGATGAGAAAAGCATAAAAGTTCGCAAAAAAATGTATGAGACAATTAATTTATAAAGTTGTCTGACCTTCCTTGGGCTTGTAAAAATAAGAGTGCATTTATTGAAATCAATAGTATGATGAAATACATGTCTAAACATTGAAAAATTATCCAACACTAGAACATTAAAACAAAAATACAGTGAATATAAATTGATACCCATCATGCTTCAATAATATCCAAAAATCATATGCAAAAATCCACACTCAAGACCTGATGGGTGAACAACATGCAAACTAACCATAAATGTAACAACGAAGCTCTCATATAAAGGCTCTCAACTGACCTTAAAGAACAAAATCATGGGGTACACAAACATAAAAACACTAAAAGAAGATATTGTGTCCCCATGATGTAAGCCAAGAAGGCACCAGCCCAGCACTTGCTTAGACCTAATAGCAAGCACCAATATACCCTGACACTGATTGCCCAGCAGGGCAAGGCTCTTTATTCACCCCTGACCAACCAAGTGACTAAGCAGCTCGCCCTCCTATTCAGGCATGACCAAAGGGCAACTTCAGGTGCACTCTCCATTCCAGCTAGTGAATCCGGGTATCCTGAGGCAATGTTATAACTGCCTCATGTACACAGACAACCCTCTCCTCCAACCACAATACACTAATATATGCAAGAGATGCAATTATACAGCCAAACTGGAAGTTAAGCTGTCTCCAACCAAGACTGGAACACAGTCAAGAGGAGAAGGTTAACACTTGCACCACAACTCCAGCCGCACACAGACCTATTAAAACAGCACTGGCAAAAAATACACAAATACACAAAATCATACTCGGAGGCTCTAAATAACCTGCAAAAGCATCACAGACATCCAAAGCAGACACCCAAACAACCTGCACTTCCCATCACAAACCAGACAACATATAAAACACAATCAGTGTGCTGCACAATCACAGCCCTTAAGGCGAAATAGCATACCTAACGCACTAGTAATAGGTGACTCTATAGTCAGGCACACTGACATCCCACTTACTAGGCTGGACAAGCAGAAGGTTACTGTTAGCTGCCTGTCGGGAGCCAGAATCTGCCACATAACACAAGCACTCAGGTCACTCCAGAACAAGTACAAATATGACTGTCATTGTTCATGTTGGTGTGAATGACCTGAGACGTACCTCCCTGGACTACATGAAAAGAGACATAGAAGAGCTCTCTGATCATGTAGCCCAAACTGGTATGACCCTGACCAGCATCCTGCCCTCACCAAGAATGATACCTCAGTATAAAGAAAAAAAATGATCAATTTCAACAATTGGCTAAGCTTCTGGTGTCAAAGGGGATTCCGTGTCTGTCAGCCTGGGACGACATGCTCGACAAGCCGTGTTGCTTCGCAATAGACTGCTTACACTTGTCACCCCTAGGCTTTTGAATATTGGCCAACGCTCTTGCTGCCCCCATAGTGCCTTTTTTAGACAAGGCTCAAAAGTCAAACCCACATCCGTAAACAGCACAATTAACAAAATGAGGGTTATGCTAGTCAACGCCAAGCATTTAAATCAAAATGCACACGCGCGAAGCACTCCTCACTATGGAGAACATCAACATCTGTGCAGTAACTGAAACCTGGTTCAAGGCTCCAGAGAGCACCCCAGCACTACCAGGCTACAACTCATACCACACATTTCGGCCACAGAACATGGACCGAAACACAAAAGGAGGGGGTGTATCCATATTCATCAAGGATACCTACAGCTCCAGGTTAGTGGCACAGCATGATACCTCTGAGATCATCCATGTGCAACTAACATTGGGCAAATCTGCAATGCAAATTATAGCCTGCTACAGATCACCCTCCATGACCCAGGAGCACTATGCCACCTTTCTGGAGACACTGGGAAACATGAAGGTCCTACCAAACATCCTGATATTGGGCGATTTCAATTACCCTACCATTCACTGAGAAAACTACTCAAGTACAAATTCCCAGGCCCAGCACTTCCTGGAATTCATCAACTCAAATGTCCTGGATCAGCTGGTAAACTCCCCTACCTGAGGTGAAATCATATTGGACCTGGTCATCACCAACATGGGCGACGGGTGTTCCACACCGGAGGTCAACCAGTCACTGGTTAGATCAGACCATAAACTAATCACTCTGGATGTCCACACTCCACCACCCCCAACTAAGGAAACCACCAACTAAGGTGTTTATTTCTTTTTCTGTCCAGAAGGGCACACTGGTACATTTTAACACAAGCAACTTTACAAATATATTTATATATATTTTTTTCAACACAAGCATTTGTACAAATCAGTTTGATATACAAATGACATATAATTCTTTACAAAATTCCAGCTAGCTGTGCTGGCATATGTTACACATTCACTGCTCTACTTCTCTTGGCATAGCTGGCAATACTGCCTCCTTTCATACTGAGTTGAAAGGAGGGGCACAACCACAGCTCTGTGCTGAGATTTCAGATGACTACAGGCTTCTGAGCTTCCTAAAAACATAAGTTGCCTGTTTTCCTGCCTATTTTTACTATTTATTGCTTATTCATGCCATTTATTCCACTTTTTATTGACTACTGCCAGTTTGCCTTACAGGGCCTGTTAAATAATTTTAGCTACTGTTTCCACTGTTAAGCTATTTTAGCCATTTTCAGTGTTTGAAAGGTTTTAACTGAATTTTTTTTTTTTTAACACTAGTGTCTCACTTCTGTTTTACTGCTGTGGTAAACATTTCTGTAGTGTTTTTTTCCTATAGTGTAGCTAGTAGCTGTAGCATAGTCCAGACTCAGGGTTGCTGTTTCTGGGCCTGTTTTTTTTTTTTTTTTTTGTAGTGGCTGTTTGTTCTGAGCACATCTTCCAGGCCATCTTGGATTAGAAAAGCTCCTTCTGCACTTTAGTGAGAGGATTGTGCTGATTGGTCCTTACCTGGTAAATGTGGTCTGGTAGGGCTTGGAGTAAGCACCTCATTGGTTCTTTTGAGCTTTTTTAAAGTTGCTTTAGGTTTCAACCTTCTGGCATTTAACCTCATCCTTGAGTGGGTTTCTGCTTGTTTGCTCATTGTGCAGCACAGTGGACTGCCGCTCAACTGTCCGCCATAGCCAGACAGATAATCTTGACAATTTCTCTCTTGGATACAGCTGTATCCCAACACTGTAGTTCCTCATCTTTAGAACATTAGAACATTTCCAGGCAAAGAGGCAGTACTAGTGAAGCAGCGTAAGCACCCCATTGTAATAATGGCCTCAGGCCCCACTCTACCTATTAGTGTAGCATTAAGCCTAGCCTCTGAGGTTTTAACACAACTACCCACTAGTTATTCCTATGTTTGACCCCTTTCCCACCATATTCCTGTTTCTGACCATATAAATTCATCTAGCACTATGAACAGGCAATTTCCCACAGTTTCTCCAGCTAGCTTGGTCAACATGGGCATCCTGAGGCAGCAACTGCCTCATGTACACAGACCACCTTGTACTTCTACTCCATACAAACTCAGCATGTGAGCAAAGCAGCTATATTAAAAACCTTGAATCAATGCTTTCTCACGTCAGTCAATACAACTGACACTGAGCAGGGTGTCCGCATGCACACCTCAGTCTACTCCACTCAAACCCATATCACACAAACCTACATACACAGAGGTCCTCTCCGCAAACTTACCTAAACACCAGAGACCTCACAAGCACTCTATACATAATGCTTCCTCTGCAGAACACAATACACACTAACTCGTGCACCAATGTCTCACCTGTCAAGCCCATAAGGCTAAACACTAAACCTAACATATTGTTCAAAGGAGACTCCATGAGACACAGGGATGTTCCTCTCACCAGACTGGATAAGGAGAAGGTCATGGTCAGCTGTCTGTCAGGTGCCAGGATCCGCATCACACATGCATTCAAGTTTCTCAGCAACAGGTACTGTGATGACTGTCATAGTCCATGTTGGTGTGAGCAACTTGAGACGTACCACTCTGGACTATATGAAGAGACATGACTGAGCTCTTGGCATGCGTGTCTCAGGCAGGTGTGTCCTTAGCTTTAAGTAGCATTTTACCTTCACCTAGTGTGATGCCTCAATACAAATAAAAAATGATTGACTTAAATAATTGGCTTAGTTTTTGGTGTCATTCTAAGAAGAATCAAGTATCTGTCAGCCTTGAATGACATGATCAACAGACCTCGATGTTTTGCCAGAGATGGTCATCTGTCACCCCTGGGATTTCAGCTACTGGCTAAGGCTCTTGCCACCCCTATAGTGCCTTTTCTAGGCAGTGCCACAAGGACAAAACTCAGGACGTAAAAATACCAACCAAAAACCTCAAGGTCATGTTGCTAAATGCTAGGAGTCTTGACATGAAACTGCAGTCACTGGAAGCAGTCCTCACCCTGGAGGATGCAGACATTTGTGCAGTCTCTGAGACCTGGTTCAAATCTGTGGAGAGAACCTCAGCCATACCAGGTTACACTCCTACCACACATTTAAATCACAAACTGAAGGCAAGAAAACTAAAGTAGGTGTATCAGTATTCATAAAGGATAAATACACCTTCAGACTGGTCAAACAGTATCTATCCCTAGAGATACTTCAGGGAGAATTAACTGTTGGTAGGACACATATTAAAGTCATTGCCAGCTACAGAACCCCTTCCATGAATCAAAACACCCACTCTGCCTATTTGGATCAACTTGAGTCTATAAGATACATCCTAACACAATAGTTTTGGGCAGCTTTAACTACCCTAGCATTGACTAGGTGAATTACTTGTGCTCACTCACCTGCCCAAAGGTTCCTCAACATTGTCATCTCCAATGCCTTGGACCACCTGGTTGACACCCCCATCAGAGGCGCCAACATCCTGGACCTGGTGCTTACAAATATGGGAGACCACTGTAGCTTCCCCACTCAGGGTTCATCCCTGGTGAGTTATTACCACAAATCAGTCTCATTTGAGGTAACCATCACACCTGACCCTCCCCTAGCAGCAACTAGACTAAAACTTCTCCAAAGCAGGATGGTATAAATAGCTTTATTGCACATCTCCCCTCAGATGGAACTAGTACCTATGCCAAGCTCTACATCAATGCCCTATACAAGCTCCTGTATAACTGCATTGACTCTGTAGTACCTGTTAGGACCAAAACAAGCTCTTCAAGGGAAAGCAAACCTGCCTGGTAGACAACCACCATCAACAGGCTTTACAATAAAAGGAAGAAACTGCTGTCCCAGAGTAAGGCGTGGGCTCTAAAGTGGAAACACTTTCTCATCTGTTTAAATAAGCAAATAAGACTTCTTGTGAAGTCCTCCAAGGCAAACAATGAATCCAGGTTAGCTTTCTCAACCAAGGACAATCATAATGTGTTCTTTAGTTGCATCTTTAACCTAAAAGGTAAGGTTCAGCTTTTCACCAAACTGGTAGTTAATGGTAACATATATACTGAGCCAGTGGACATAAGTAACCTTCTAGCCAACAGGTTTGCTGAAAATTTCACTCCCTCATCCCCACTACACATACTTTGACAGCTCTATCTTGCACCTCTAAAGAGCAGGTTGTAAATGCCCTCTAAGGCCAAAAACAGCATCAATGGGACCTGATATCCTAGGCTGTGTCCTACATGGGCTCAAACAATTAGCATCATCATTGGCTATGCTTTTTTCAGTCACAGCCTAAGCACCAGCTTCATCCCAGCTGAATGGAAAATGGCCATAGTTATCCCTCTGCACAAAGGTGGTGCTTCTACAGACCCTGAGAACTACAGACCTATTAGCCTGACTAGCCTCATCTGCAAGGCAATGGAGAGAATTATCATGGACCTTAAAGATATAGGTAATCTCTAAACACTAGATCCTACCTAGTTTGGATTTGTCAAAGGGAGGTCATGCTTGTTAAACATGGTGGACTTCAAGACAGTCCCAAGGGCCCTGGACAAGGGGAAATCTGTGCATACAGCCTACCTAGACACAGCCAAGGCATTTGACACCTTCTTTCACTCGGGTATCATTGACAAACACTCCCAGATAGACATCAACCCTTATATCATAAGGTGGGTTGCAAACTGGCTCTCTGATAGAACCCATGCAGTCAAAATAGGTAATCCACCTCCAACAGCAGGCGTGTTACCAGTGGTGTTCCACAGGGATCGATCCTAGGACCTCTACTGTTTGGAATCTATTTCTCCAAAGTACAAGCTAAAACCAAGGGACTGTGGCTGACAGTTTGCTGATGACTGCAAACTGGGTATAGTCACAGTCTCCAAACTGTCAATATCCTTCAAGAAGGTCTTGCTCAAGCAAATGATTAGTGTCAAAGTCATGGCCTCAAATTCAATTCAAAAAAATGTATTCTCATCCCTTTTGGCAAGAGCAGTGTTCCTGCAAATTGCCAAACAGATGGCAATATCCTAAGTAGACACTCAGTGGTGAGAGATCTGGGCACTCAAGTTGTCAGCAACTTTGCCTTTGACCATGTCTCCAGAGTGGTAAGAAGGGCATTCTGTATGTCTCACCACATAAGGGCACTGCCTCAAGAAAATATCACCTCTCTGTACTCTTCACTCATTAGGCCCATAGAGTACAATGCCCCTTTTGGCATGTACCTTTCAAAGTACCTGCAGGAATTGGGAGAGACCACAAAGGTTCCTCACAAAGAAAATTAAAGTTCTTCAACAGCTATCCTATGTGGACTGGCTGAAATTACTGTCACTTTAATTTCATACAGACTATTCGGAGGTGATTTCTGCTTGCATACAAGGCAATCTCCGACCCCACTTTATTGGAAGTGCTGCACATCCACAAGTCAAATGGCACACTGGTTACTCTATCTAAAGACCTTAACCTGGTATGTGACAGTAATAGAACTTGCTGGAGGTACAAATTTGTCACCCAGAGATTACCACACCTTTACAACAGACTCCAACTTCACATCAAACACAGCACCTCATTGTCCCTCTTCAAACGTAATCTGGATGATTGGATGGGTAACTGTAAATTCACCCCAGGGGTACAACCTCTGTCCCTCTTAGAGGCAATAGGTGCTGATCATGGTAATGGTAAAATTTGGCTAGGCTTATAAGGGCCCTCGGGCCATTAGCCTAGTAACTTTATATGATACTAATACCTCACAACATCACAATCTCCTGCTATCAAAGATCTTAAAATGCATTCCTTCTCAAAAACTTACTATCCTCCAGTAACTTTTAGCTCATGGCCTTCATGTTATCCTTCAGTAATTTTTGACTCGTAACATTCGTCATGGCTTCCAGTCTGGACCCAATATGGAAACAGTACTACTGACCTTTGTCAATTTCCTTCACATTAAAATGAATATAGGTGAATCTCTCACTATTTTATTTCTTGACCTCTCAAAAACACCTGATACTGCAATCATGATGATCTGCTGTAAAGATCTGTTGCATATAGACTGGTTCACTAGTTATCTGATATTGAAAATTTAATTCACTCAGGAAAAATGAAACCTGCAATCGACACCAAGTACACCTG
Source organism: Protopterus annectens (assembly GCF_019279795.1). Taxonomy (NCBI): domain Eukaryota; kingdom Metazoa; phylum Chordata; order Ceratodontiformes; family Protopteridae; genus Protopterus; species Protopterus annectens. The sequence goes on along the minus strand of NC_056743.1, from coordinate 1,093,985,706 downwards.
CAGGATACCTTAAAGTCATGGTAATTACAACACTAATTGCTAATTTAAAACCTCAGATAAATGTACTGACTTGGTTCATAGTTATAGGAGAGCAACAACGTTAGCTATGGAGTACTTGTACAGTTGAAGTTCCAGTTACCCATAACAGATGTTCAAATTTCCCACTACTGCCATAGCCTATGGGCTGTGTGTTGTCAAATTCTCTGTAATCGGCCAGCTTTCCAAAGCTGTAGAGATGCACTCTGACTGCTGATTAGCGAGTCCTGTACAGAGAAAATAATTCAGTGAAATATCTTCAGGACTTTCTTGCCTACTAGAAAGCAATAGCATTCACATCCTGAACACCCCCCCACCCAAAAAAAAATTATCCCATCACACCACAAGGATGCTGGGTAGGTGCAGCAACTGCTGCAGTGAGGAGTTAAAACATTTACTGTTAGGGGTAAGTGAAACTCCCACTGCTGCAATAGCATATGGGTAGAATACCAAAGCTTCAACCTTGGAGGAAAAAGAATGTGGATCCAGGAACTCATGGAGAATATACCAAGGTCTGGCATTGCAAGGATCAAATAAAACATCTATTATCTACTTGCTTGTAGAGGTATACAACTGTTTCTAGAAATCCAGAGTCCACCCTTTTCTGATATGCCATCAAAGAATACAAGTTCAATGGAAAGTGAGCCTAAGTACTGCCTGTAAATGATTTATCATGGTGGGTATAATAAAAAAGGTAAAAGCAAAGAACAACCCACTAGACATCTGATAGTACTTGTACCATTATAGGAAATAGCCAGTAGACTTTTCTAAAGGACTTGGTTCTGTCCAGATAGTACCAAAAAAACACAAATGCAGAGCACCAACAGTTAAAACAAGCTTTAATTCAACCACTTAAGTATCTGGTACCTCTGCCTTTCGCCTTCAAGGATTCAAGACATGTAAATCATGTGGGGTGATTTACATAGTGGGATGTGGATGCAGTAATATCAAATGGTATATAGGAAAACCTAAGAGGGCTGTCAAAGTCAGAATTATGAACATTTAGGGGATATTCGAAAAAATAACTTCAAAAGTCATGTAGGTGAACATATTAATATTCATGGCGGAGATGTTAATTTTTCTTTAGCATATTAGTACAACCCAGTTTGGATAGGGGAGGTGACATCAGTCAAATTGAAGTGCAAGTTAGTTTTAAATTTTAGTACACTTCATCCAAGGAGTCTTAATTTGGAAGTCAATTTGAATTCAATTAATCAAATGGAAAGTTTAATATTAATATTCATTGTGTTTGTATACATATTTGTGTGTATATATGTATGTGTGTATAATATTTATATATATATATATATATATATATATATATATATATATATATATATATATATATAAAAAAAATAATATGGGTTCCTATCATGAAATCGAACAGGCTGAAGAGCGAGTGGTTTTAACATCAGAAATTCTGTTCATCTATGTGTTTTTTGTGACATCGCCGTACAGGGAAGATCGGAAAATTTGCCCCTTCCTAACTATTGTGCGATCTCTGAGTTGGTATATATATATCTATATATATATATATATATATATATATATATATATATATATATATATATATATATACACACACTGAGTTGTAATTGTGAGGAGAGGTTCAACTGGTGTAAATTGAGAGCTGTTTTACTTTCTTGAATCCTTGAAGGTGAAAGGCCAAGGTACCAGATGCTTAAGCATGTTTGAACCATTGATGCTCTGCATTTGTGTGTTTTTTGGTGCTAATTTATTATGTTGTATTCAATCTGTCAACATAGTACCTTTGCTGCCTACAACTGCTTAGAGTATGAGAAAGCCTTTCTTTATGGCTCAGAGGGTTAGAGTAGAACACTGGGAGATTGATGGTTTGATTCACAGAAAATTCCTAAACTACCCTGAATAGTTTTCTATATGATGAACCTTAAACATGCCAAAAAAGCAGGTTCAGATGGAGATTAGGGTATTTTTCTTTCAGCAGAAGATCCTAGGAAGGACCAAACTGTTACCAAACAGATCTCGGGAGAAAGAAAACATTGAGTAAAGATTTGGATCTACTGAAACTGTCACAAGATGTACCTTACAAAGTAGTACTAGTAACTCGCACCAATATGAGGGCCAGTGGTACAACCTCAGCTAGGTCCCAGGTTATTTTAGGTAGGCAACAACTGGAGAACTTGCAAATAACCAAATAAAATTTTCTAGCAGCAGGCTTTATTGCCTCCTTAATACCTAATGCACATTCTCAAGAATGGTGACTAAAAGGTATATGAATCCAGGAAGAAAATGAAGGTGCAAGAGATCAAGGTGATAAGATCCCCCCCCCTGTCTTGGTTGTGAGTGAATGCAATTCATGAGGCAATTGTCCTTGGCCAATTATATAATGGAAAACCAATACTACCTGGGCCAAAAGGATTCACAACTTTTTTGGAGTGTTGTCCTGAATCAAAAAAAAATTTGATATTTGTAGAAAGGGTGGAATGCATAAGGCATATTCCCTAGTAAGGTAATACAAAGGTATGTATGGTCTGTTTTGAAAGGAGGCCAACAGATCTGTTTGAGATCAATAACTGAAAGGACTACTCTTTTTGAATATCCTTTGTGAGGGTCTGTCTTGATTCTACATTAAGACCAATAATGTGGTCAAAGAGAGTAAGAAGCTTGATGGCTTAAGGAAAGCTGAAGAGTCAACTCCCAAGTGCCCACAACCTGAATAGGGGTACAACCTTGTATTCCTAGCTTGTATGCACATGACATTGTGGTGTTGTACAAATAGTTAAAGAAATTGTGCTCTGGTCTGGTTGGGAAGCATACAAGCTGTGCACCTTTCTCTTCATAGGAAGCTCTCCCAACACTCCAAGATGGCTTAGGATTGAGATTGCTTTGAAAATGCAGAAAAAATATGAAGATGCTTCAAACAGTCTAAGAAATCCCAACCATTGCAGTTCCATTGTATCAAGCCTTAGAGAAACATCAAAATTTGTAGTGCAACTCTCAAAAGCAGAAGTTCGTAGAGCTCAAGGAACCATAAGGTTCCTGTAGAAAATGAAAACCATGACATGTCACAAAAGGTCTAGGAACTTCCACAAAGAGAAATAGGGAGGAAGATTTAAAAACTGGACACTGAGGAGGATCTTCTGTGGTGTCAGACACATTTAGGAATCCAAGTATTGGAAAATGTGGCAAGGGTAAAATGCCTCCTAGGGTAAAGCAAAAGAACAAGAAGAAAATGTTCTGTGTGGATTAGAAGGTGTAGAGGAATTCCTGTAAAAGGACGTTCTTATATGAAGTGTCATGCATTATCCAACTGAATCACTTTAAACCCCTGTGAGACTGTACCGAGTAGCTACCAAAGTGAAATAAACAGAGCCAGATCCAGATGATGGGACATGACTAAGAAATAAAGGCCTGAGGTAAGGCTGAAGGCATGAAAGCCAAGCATCCTGAAATTAACTATCCCTAAAAAGTTTCTAAATTGTTCCTTTCTAACATTTGTAGTTGATTCTTAGGCACGTGAGGGGATAAATATTGTGCACAGGAATGCCTATTCAAACAGAACAGAAGCAGAGGAAGGGCTAGACATCACCTTTGGAAACTATTGGCTACTAGAAACATGTAAGAAATCTGTCTAAATATTTCCGTTCAAGGGCAGTTTCGAACATGGTTGAAGCCAGTTACCCATGTTTCATGGGGACTGTAGATTTTCAATCAAATATGCCTCCTCTAAAGGTGGAAGTGAGTATCAGAATTCCTCTGTATTGGAGACATTGTGAAAGAATCAGCACCTCTGTTTAAATCAGATTAATCTGAAAAAACTATTTAATAGGTGTCATCTGACCTACAAGGAGGAACATGAGCGCCTTCAAAAGAACTCTTCCTCCCATATGCATCCAGTAGCAACTTCAATAAACTGTGTCTCAGTAAAGGTGGTTCTTCATATTTAGACTCATACTGGAAACAACCAGAGAGGAAATGACTGCCAGTTCATGTTAGCCATATAGATTGTACCAGAGAAAATCACAAAGGTGAGTGGGTTGAACAACAAATGGTCACTGCAGAGTCACCCACTCATGGTTGAGGCACAGACTAAGCCCTTGGGACAGTAAAATCTTCCAGGTAAATTATTTTCTTTCTAGAAACTGCAGAAATCAGACCAGCAGGAGTGGGATAAGCATCCTTGCTATGACAGATGCTTCAGAAACATTTAAGATCAGTGATGCACTTTGGTCAGAAAGTAAGTTGTCTAAAGTTTACATAAGCAGCACACATACCCCTAAAATAAAGCCCCCAAAATATGTAATGCACAGGCAGTATCCTAAAATCTTGTCACACTCTTTTAATATTAAAATTAGTCTGACAGAAATTAACTGCAGGTAAGATGTCAATGCGTGAACACTTCAGCACAAGTTCAGTGAATATCCAAGCAGTACATAAAATCCTGTCCAACTCGGTTTTAAACCAATTTAAGGTGACAGTAAAACTGACAGGTATGTTGTCAGTGAGTGAACACAAGCAGTACATACCCCAAAAGTGAGCTGTACAGCAACAAATGTCAGAACTCCATAAAGTTAAAATTTTTGCCTAACAGACTAAAAGGTAGAGAATTAGTGTGCATACACAACATATGTAGCCTGAAAATACACCAGCACTACATTATAAACCTGTCCACACCTCCCAATAAATAAAATTAGGTTAATAGCAGGAATGGCAGGTAAGTTTTCACATTGTGAACACAAGCAGTACATACCCTGTTAATGTATGAGCCTTACCTCAAATCCCTTTAGATATAAAAAAATAACTTTGTTATTCCTGTCAGATTATCATTGTTAGCCCACACATTCCTTAAAATTCACAGGCAGTACAATGAAATCCCATCAGCAAACTATATAAATTAAACATGTAGGCTGACATAAAAAAATGGCAGGAAAGTTATCACATCATGTGCACAAGCTGTATATCTGTCTTGGACTGCCAGTATGTCCAAGTCCCTTAATTGTAAAAATAAAATTGTCAAAAAAAAAAAGCTGGTAAGTAGAGACAGTGTAAGCATATGCTGAAATGTAAATCTTAGCAGTACTTCAGAGAAGTAAAACTGGTCTACCAGAAGAAATGGCAAGTAAGTTTCACAGAGTTAACATATGCACAACGCATACATACATTGTCCTTGCCAAAAAGAAACACTGCCCCAGAAAGGTTTTCATAAGCAGTACAAGCCTCTTAGCTGCTTCATGAGGTGGCAAGAAAGTACTGAAGATATTCTACTCTGGCTGCTGATTTTCCATCCACAGGGCTGGCCAATAATCAGTGAGTGGATCAGAGGGAGGGAACCAGAGCTTTAAGAAGTTGGCCTGTTGCTGCGTCTTTGGTAAGATACAGCCTGTAGATTACTGCAGCAGTGGGAATGGTGAGCATCTACCAACGTCCTACCAAAGACTCAAAATGGGGAGAGATCAAGATGTTAATCATGTCCTTGAAACTAAAACTAGTATCCGTTAAAGTCAGATTTAGTACCCACTATCTTCATGTTGGAATCACAAAGAAGGTGGACAGTCAAGATGCAAGTAACAACCAAGAAACCCAGCTTTTTAAAATCTACACTGATTTAGGTCACATTGATGTGAGAAGAGATGCACATTTGGTACAAACTCACCAATTTATTAAATTCTAAGGAAGGTAGAATATTAATTCAGAAGCACGAAATTTGCACTGGTTGACCCAAGTGTCTTAGTTTCAAGGTAGAGAACTTCAAAGAATACTACACTGAAGCCTAAGTTTGCAACTCCCAGGAACTTGCAGCACAGTTGAAAGAGTTGATCCTGAGCCTAGGACCATGAAGCTGTCATGAGAAACTATTAAGAGCAAGATTGAGTTCAGAAGAGTTCATTGAGCCTAGACTCTCAATTCTGGCTTTGAGAACCATCAAGACTAGAATCAGTGCTGAAAGGGCTCCTTGCTAAACCAATCCAGACTCTGTGTTAAGCCTGACATTAAAAAGAGGATTGAGGGGAACCTTGAGGTCAAAAGGCTTCACCCTGAGCCATTTAAAGCAACATCAACCCCCCAAAAAACAGCAAGCCTCAGAGTTCAATACTGAAGTGAGGACTGTAGACATTGCAATGAAGGGCAATCCCTTAGACAACATCAAAAGACCCATCCTTGAAAGACGTGCCTCAGACTACATCAAAGGACCCAGCCTTGAAAGACGTGGCTCAGGCTAAACATGAGACTGAGCCCAAGCTCCCACAATTGATGCCAACAGACACTATTGGTACCTGATGTGGTTGTTTATGGCCTCAGCTGACAATAATGCCAGTACACTGCTGGTGAGAAAGACCAAAGACAAATTCAGTTCAACTCCAACAGCAAAATTACTTTAAATGTCATTAATGCCTACAATAAAAGTCCATTCCACAAAAAAAGCAATTGAAAGTAGAATGAGTTTGAGATGGAACTAATTCCTACCAGACTTCGTACTGAAAATAATGAAGATGGAATTCCCAGATCTTCTAATATCCTACAAGAGGCATTGCTCAGTCTTTCTAGAATTCATTAATTCCAATGCTCTGGACCAGCTCATTCTTACCCCCACTAGAGGTAGCAACATCATTGACCTGGTCATTACTAACATGGGTGACAATTGCTCTACACCAATAGTCCACCCCTCCCCGGTTAGATCCGACCACAAACTAATCACCTTGGAAATCCACATCCCTCCCACCCCTCTACAAAGGTAAACACCATGAAAAACTTCTTCAAAGAAAACTTTGGGCTCCTAAAAACAGAGGTGGCTAACTTCACGGCACCCATGTAAATGCAGAATAGTTGCATGACTGCCGAATCATACACCAATGCACTGTATGAACACACACAAAAATGCATGGATCTCACCATAACAAATAGAACCAAGACGCGCTCCTCAAAAAAAATTAAGCCAATACGGTGGTCCCCTGCCATAAACAAGCTCTACAACAGAAGGAGGAAAATGATGCGGAATAAGGTGAAGTTCCAAGGCTGGAAAAAACTCCTGTATCAGCCTCAACAAAAGGTTGAGATCCTTCATCAAATCCTCTAAAGCTAGCTATGAAAACAGAATTGCAGCAGATAGTAAAAACAACCACAAGTCCTTCTATAGTTATGTAAAGAATCTTCACGGTAATGCCCAGATTTGCTCTGAGCTATTGCACAATGGTACCTCCTATACTGAGCCAACAGTTATTGCCAATATACTGGCTGACAGATTCAGTGCCAACTTTACCCCTCTCTCCCCCCAAAAGGACCAATCACAATACCAGTAGATTGCCAGGCACCCAGTATTACTGCTGCACAGGTTAAAGCAGCACTGTCCAAGGACAAGAATACAGCTTCTATGGGACCTGACAATATCCCTGGCTGTGTTCTACATGAACTACAAGTGAACTGGCACCTCACCTGTGTGCCCTGTTCAACCATAGCCTCACCTCAGGCTTTGTCCCTACTGAATGGCACAGTGCTACAGTCATCCATCTCCACAAAGGAGGAGCAACTACAGACCCCAAGAATTATCGCCCCATTAGCCTGAGTCTGATATGCAAAGCTATGGAACACATCATCATGGACCTTATAAACAAGGATATAGGGAATCCCCAAACTCTGGATCCTACAGTTTGGTTTTGTGAGGGTGGATCATGCCTGCTCAACTTAATAGACTTCTTTGAGTCAGTCACCAGAGCTGTGGATGAAGGCAAGACCTTTGATACTATTCCCCACTCAGGAATCATAGAAAAACTCACTAAGCTAGGCATCATCTCCTATATCACTAGGAGGGTTGCGAACTGGCTCACAGAACCCACCGTGTGAAAGTAGCTGACTCCAAGTCAGACTGCCGACCAGTCACGAGTGGAGTCCCACAGGTTTTGGTCCTGGGTCCTCTCCTGTTTGGTATCTACTTTGAAGTCCAGGCCAACATGAAGGGCCTCTGGCTGAGAAAGGTCGCAGATGATTGCAAGTTGGGAGCTATTAACTCCCCAAGTGATGATGACATCCTACATAAAGGCCTTAATGAGATAAATGACTGGTGTCAGAACCATGGCCTTAAGCTCAATGCCAAACAAATGTGTAGTTATTCCCCTTGGGAAAAGCCTGGTTCCATTGAATTACCACATTGATGGTAGACCACTGAACACAGATGTTATAAGAGATCTGGGAACACAGGTTGACAGCAACCTCTCTTTTGACCACCACATTGCCACTGTGGTCAGAAAGTCTTTTGTGGCACATCTCATTACTAAGGGTTTTGCATCCAGGAAGAAAGAGGTCATTGTCTCCTACTCTTCCCTCATTAGACCAATCATTGAGTACAATGCCCCATTTGGCATGTACCTCACTAGACACCTGCAAAAACTTGAGGCCACAAAATTACCTCACAAAAAGGATCCTAGGCCATACACACTTGTCCTATATGGACAGACTCAAACTCCAACTATTCTGTCTCATCACCTACTTAGAGGTGATCTCTACTTGACTTACAAAGCATGTCTAACCAGGTCTGTTAGAAATGCTACATCTAAAGAAATCCCAATCCCTTTGCACCACATGCTCTAGAGACTTTAACCTCATTACCACAATCAACAGAACATGCTGGAGGGACAGGTTTGTAACCCAGAGATTGTCCATGCTATGGAATAGACTTCCTATACATGTCAAGCAGAGCACCTCACTAGCCCTCTTCAAGAGAAATCTTGAGTCGATAGGAAATAGAAAATTCACCATGGGGATCACTCCAGTGGCTCTACTCGACAGAGGCACTAGGAACTAAAGTCTGGTGGCAAGATGTCAGGGTAATCCTATGGGCTAGGCTTGTAAAGGCTCCAGGGCTATTAGCCTAGTACACACCTATGAACCTATTGAAGAATATCTAAAATTTAATCAACATATAAATTCTATCAAAATGAAAATCACTCAAAATATTGGACACACTTACTGGGCCATATAGTTCATGACTGTGTCTCAACAGCCACGGCGTATCTACTCCCAAGTTTATTCTTTGCAACTGCAGTCACTAACTTAAACTCAACTCGCTTGTCTCACCTAAACAAGCACAGAGCCAAATAGCTGTCTTTGCATTAGGCCACCGTCATCAAATTTACTTCTCCCAGATCCTTGCAATACTCAAATTTATACAAAATTTAACTATATGCCACCTAAATATAACCTATTCAGTTCTTCTCTCATCTCACTACTTCAATGATATACTCCAGCATAAAAGCTACACTTGAGAATTTCTTGCCAGAATCAGCTACAATAAGAACTAATTTGGAGACATCTGAAGAATAGTTTGAAAACCATGGAATGGCTTCTCCTTACCAAATCAGATAAAGTACTCGGTCTCCATTCAGCAGAGGTACTTTGTGCATCTACATTCTGACTGCTCTTGCAGGTGACATGTAGTACAAAACATTTTCTGATCAGGAACATGTTAGGCAAGCTAACAAATCCTAGATAATCTTCCATTTACACTCTTGAATTCTTTTATACAGTCATTTTTACTTCAGTTACTCTTTAAAATCTTAACTTTAGATGTCTGTTTGCTCATATGCTTGGATACAAGATTATAAATGCCTATCTCATTATATAAGTAGTAAATTAAATGCCATTACTCCTATCCAAACATTAGTGTGCACACCGTATACGTGATATTTTTTGATACTTTCGAGTCATACTTTGCACTGTTTGTAACTAAATTTCTATCATTATTTACAAACATATCATCCTTAAGTGATTACATGTCTTGAGCTTTCTTCCCACTGAAAATGGGTTCTGGTTAATCAGAAGAAGTTGATTAACAGAAAAAAATAAAACATTTAAGCCCAATGGATCACTGGAGTAAGAGATAACCTGAGCTCCACTAGAGGGTACCTCAGAGACTGCATATGAGAATGCAAAGTGTAGAGGAATTGAAGAGAAAGCAAACATGAGGGCAATTAAAATGATCATGTGGCAAGACATTGTTTCTTTGTGGAAAGAGTGATTTTAAAAAAGTGAAAAAATCCAAACTTCATACAGCAAGTTACATCAGCTTTTGTTCTGTATGTAATATCCACTGCACTCGATAACCATAAAGTCTCCGCCTAAAAACAACCCCTATTCATTGACCTGTCATTCATATTCCTAGAGCATGACAGCTGGATGGAGGATGCTATCATACAGGCAGCTCTAGTGGTCATTTGCACCACTGCTGGCAACCCAGCAACGCTGGCGTATTTGGTATGGGCCTAACCCCCTCTACTGGCTGGGGATAGGTGAACTCTGTTCCTGCAGATGGCACTATGCCATCCTAATGTGACTATATGCTCTCGTGCATCCATGAAGGCTACCATGTTTGCATTTGAGAAGATTAACACCTGGGACATGTTTTGCAACACCACGCCTTCTCTGAGGGACTGTGGCACTGGACAGTCCCATTCTACCACTCCTCTTCCAAAGATAGGCACATCTAGCCTCCTTACCATATCCAGCAGTCATCCAAGCTACTATTAAAACTTGGGTCAAATCTGTCAAACTTAGGCCTTTACCCCTCTATGCCAGCACAGCTGGCTATGCAAATTGTTTCTTATGACTCTAAAACATACCTCTCAACTGTCCAGATTTTCGCAGAATGTTTAGATTTTTCCCCATATTTTTGGTCCATTTTTCATAAAATTGTTTTTCTGGCAAATTTAGTGGAAAATCATTAATGATTGAAGTTAGAAAATGACATTTGGGTTTCAGACTTCATACCCTTCAGAAAAGTCATTATAAATGCAAAACCTGTTCTATCAACTTTCTAACTTTGTAATAGCAATATTTAAAAATTGTCCCTATTTTAGGGCCTTTGTCCCACTTTTTTATGGCTTTGTTCAGATATTCTTGCTCTAAGAGGTTGAGAGGTATGTTCTAAAATCATGTTATAAGCAAATGCCATCAGTAAGAATTACCGAAAAATAAATCTTGCAGAAGATGTAATGGCATCACTGGTACACACTAGTTATGATTAAAGATAGGCTTATTGAAAAGAAAAAAAGACTGAATGCAGCCTGTAAGGCTGCCTTGCAAATCAAAGCACTAATGCATTTATACATATTAGTATTTGTATTATTAAATTGTACTAAACACAAAGTACTAATGCAGTTATACAAGTCTACATATGCCTATATATGTTTCTTTTGAATTTAGTGAAATATGAATACTTTATGGTATTGCTTAATTTGTCTCTCTTGTGCTAAACTGATAGGAGGTGATAGTGTATTTGACACTACTGTGCATATCACACAGTGGACGCCATTGCATATGTTCACAAAGAAAAATGTACTCGTTCTGCTTCCTTGGATTTATTTAACAGGTTCACAAGTATATCATTAAACTCATAAAGCACAGCAGTACCCACAGCACAAGCTGACACGATACCTCTTAGCAGCACATTTTTTTGTGCTCCCTTGTCTAAGTTCAAAAATAGTTTCTCAAGTCTACTGCTTAGATGCGGATTATCTGTACTTCCTGCATGCATCTTTTCTACAAGTCGCACACCTTCCAGATGCAGTCTATGCGCTCCCTACAGCTTCTAAAATGTTCCACAAAATAGGCATTTATCTAGTGAGCTGTAACCTATTGTCAAACTGTACTTGGAAAACATAGAATTCATTAGTTTGTCTGCTTGGACATTACATTAATTTAGATATTACGTTGACACTCAGCAAGAAGGCTATACTGCTGGCATTTATGGAGTATACCGGTGCATACATGTTACATAAGGACATGCTGTAGCAAGCAGGGTTTTAAAATAAGGTGCATCATTTCCTGCCCTGTTGGCTTCTGTCCAACTTGTAGCCAGCAATCTTGTTAATTGGAGGTTTCTGTTGTAGATGCACATTCTACAGCATAGAAAAGCTGCCATCTCTGACCCTGCCGGCAATTCTAGCTGACTTGACAGAGACCAAAAATACACTTCTTAGTGTTAACCCCTTTAAAAGATCTTTGCTGTCTGGTAAAAAATAAAAAGTGTTCCTCTTGTCTGAAGAGTTATGCAAAGTAATGTGTTATACTACGCAAAATTCATTACTGCATTGTAGTTAAAATGCAGAACCAAAGTAATTTTATCTTGAACAGAACTGTTGCAGACCTGCTAGGATACCCATAGCTGTTTTACAGCAATGTAGGGGGCTGCTGTCATGGAAAGAGTAACCAAGGCATGCAGCTAATAGTGCTGGCTTCCATCTTCTCCCTACAGACTCATTTCAGAATCTAACTGCTGCACGATGACCCTTCCTTGTATCTGCAGGCTAGAAAAAGCTTCAGAAAAATCTCAGTAGTTGTATTCTCTGCTTCCATCCCCCAGCTTCTCACATTCCCTCCCAGCAGTTGAGCAAAAGGTCTTCAGTTCCTCAGAGGCCATTCTCATAAGCTGAGCCAGCAATGAGTACTGTAACAGCTGTACAACCACACCATCTGAGTGCATAACCGAGCAGATGGGCCCATTCAGTTTTCCGCTCATTTTGCTCAGCTGAGATTTTTTTTTCACAGGATCTTGTAACCCAGCAGACCAGAGCTTACTATGAAATGAAAAAAAAAAACAATCTTTCCAAATAAACAGAATACAGACTTGAAATGCAGTAACCATAAATGTTCATGTACAACATTTACAAATACAGTACAGAATTTTAAAACACAGTAGCCATAAATATGTTAATGCAGAATATTTGTCTGAGACTTTGCATCTGTTCTATTATGCTTCCTTTGTATTGCTTGTTATAAGATGCTCAGCCCATAATGGGAAAAAATTACCAAGCTGTAAATTGAGAATGTTTGAATTGCCTGCTTCAACATGTTCACTATAATCTGTAGTGAAAACCTATGTCAGTCTATTATATTTAGTAGATCAATTCCGTTTCTTCTGAATTCTGAATCACTCCAAAAAATCACGTAACCTCTTAATTGTTTACTGCTAAAAACGGAATAACAAACCTACAAAAGATATCATTGAAACATTTTGCTATTTAAACTGCTTTATTTCTCCCCAGAGTATTTTGCCATTGTTACACACAAAATGTTTCAGCAGTTAGGTCATATTCAGAAGTGACAAGGGGGTTATCGTAACTTCAGGCACCCTTTACCTTGGTATCAGTGACCTTTAATTTTACTGAACTGTTTAAAGCGGTACTTCATTGTGACACTTGCTCATGCTACAGCTGATAATAAAACAATCACCATAACATTGCTTAAGCTTTTCCTAGGTAAACAAAGTGGCACACATTGCCTAATAGCTTAAGCATGAACTTGTGTAAGTGCTCCACTTTCTGAAAGTGTATACAAAAGCTTACTGCAGCACATTTTTTTGGGATCAATTTAATACAAAACACAACAGCAGCTCAAGACTTTGCCTGACTCATGACAGAAATGCAAACCGATTTATTTAACCATTTATCTGTACTTACTATAAAATATGTTCATTCTCTATTGAGTGCATTTTATATTAAACTAGGGAAATGGTGTGTCAAGTGCACACTAATATTGCCATTTGTAATTTATTGCATTTGCTTACTAGGATAGTCCCAACTATCTGAGCAGAAAGCTAACCCTTTTCAGCAGAGGCCCAGGGAGAAAAGCTCCATAAAAAATTCCAACATTTCATAAAGAAAATATTAAACAGATTACATAATTGTAAACTATTAATAGCAACATCATGTAATGAGCTTAGTATTAAAAGGTGAGAGAGAATGTTTTAGGATAGGTAGAAAGGAGACCTTTAAGACAAGGAGTTATTGGAACAATATGTAAGGTTACAGTGCTTGGAAAGAATAAGAGATAAGGGTAAAGGCATTTATCATTCAGGAGTTGTGCACATACAAGGCCATGTATCTTATGTATTATCTTGTTTGTGTCTTTAAACAGTTACTGTTCACTGTTTCTTTGAGAGGGAGTAAGTTCCGTATTTTGGCCATGAAAGTGGCATACAGAGAGTCCTCACCTGAGCTGTTAGTTTTTGTAAGAGTTAAGATTCTGTCAGTGGATCTCGGCTGTCTGCTTGGGTTTTAAACTTGGAGAATATTTTTCAAACTAGGGCATTTGTTTAGATAATGAGTTTAAGCAATAAGTTGGGAAGATGTAAGATAATGCCTTAAGCCTAACCACTAAAGTGTTTTAAGGACAGACATTGGTGACAAATGTTACCACCCTATTATAAAGCATTTTCAGGAGCGAGTTGAATGGCTTGCAGGTTAATTGAGATGGGAGCAGCATAAAGCAGTGTAGGGATGAGAAGGGATTGCGCAAGACTTTCTGGCATTATCTGTGAGGTATAATACAACCCTTACACCTTCGTGTCCTTGTGACCAGTGGCACTCCATTCTACTAGATCTACACAACTGCATGTCACCTTTTCAACAGTATTTTACTGTCGGCTGACAAATACTTTTAAAGAATAAGTAGAACTCTGTGGCATCATGTAAGTCCAAGAAGCAGAAGTCACACAACAATGAATATAAGAGCAAACTCACCACCTTACTGCTGAAAGTACAAGTGGTTTCAGACACAAGGTCCTTGGCTGTGTGCATCAAACTACCAGTTTCTCCCACAGATGGGTTGCTGCAGATGATGCTGAACCCACCATACTCTACAATGAAGTAGAAGATGAGTGTAATGGTGGAATGGGACACAAGGACAAGTGCCTTCTGAGTCAGCTTCTCACCGCAGAGGTTTGCAGGTGTTATGATGCGCAAGACTAGACTACTTGTGCCACGTGCTATTTACTTGGCCTCATGCATTGCAGGAGCCATCTATGTATGCACTATATAAGATGAGCATTTGGCAGTGCTCTTCACAGCTATCACGTGCTGTTTTGTTCCCATTTAATTTACATGTGCAGTGCGCCTCAATTACCATATGCTGTTCTGTTCCCATTTATTTACATGGTGCAGTGCTCCTCACAACTACCTTGTGTGGTTGTTCTGTTCCCATTTATTTACATGTGCAGTGGTCCTTACAGCTATCATGTGCTGCTGTTCTGTTCCCATGTATTTACATGTGCAGGGCTCCTCATAATTACCACATGTGGTTGTTCTCTTCCCATTTATTTACATGTGCAGTGCTCCTTACAACTACCATGTGCGGTTGTTCTGTTCCCATTTATTTACATGTGCAGTGCTCCTCACGACTACAAGGTGTGGTTCTCTTCCCATTTATTTACATGTGCAGGGCTCTTCACAATGACTGTGGTGTTCTGTTCCCATTTCTTTACATGTTCAGGGCTCTTCACAATGACCATGTAGTGTTCTGTTCCCATTTATATACACGTTTAGTGTTCTTCAACTACCACATGTGGTTGTTCTGTTCCCATTTATTTACATGTGTAGACTAACTTACCAAATTCAAAGGTTGCTTCTGTGGTGCTATATAGCTGTTTGCCATTCTTTTCTTTGATAGTTCTGTGATTTGATCTATATTTATTGACAAAGAAAGATGGGCGTAAAAATACAACTTTTGATATAGGCTTCATATTACTTTATTTTAATGCCTCATCTGCATGTTCTGTATTTAGCTGTCTAATTACCACTACTGATTAGTTACTAACCATTTTTCCACATACAGACAAGTTTGAATTGGGAAGCTCATTTAGGTTAAAAGAAACCTTCCACTTATGAGAGAATAAACCTGTAATGAGTTGATTTTACAACATCCAGCCAAGCCAGACCTTACAAAAAACAGCTCCTGAAGCTTGCTGGTGAGCACGCACATGAATAGTTTCATTAATACAGGACCTCATTAACAGAGAACTACAGAAGGAAGCCTTGAGTTAGCAGTGTTTAAAGATTGTAACAGAATTGCTTTACTAAGTAAGACAGCAGTGAAGATGATGAATTTGCAAAAACAAAACTTGGCAGGAAATTGAGTTTTATGTACAAAGCTTGTTTAGAAATCTGGATTTTTAACTGTTAGCACAAGAAAAGTATGGTGTAGCATGTAAGGAAAATACATTTATACGACATCCTAAATAGAAGCTGACATTTTTGAGATAACATTAACAAAATTTCTGGGCATATTAATTTGAATATATTAGGAGCATATGCAGCTCCCCAGCAGTTTCTGAAGTACAGGGATGCAGACAATCCAGATTCAGTAAGTAGCTCAAGCTCTGGAGAGGCCAGCTGGGAAGTGACGAAAGTGAGCAGCTGATGCTGGGCCACCTATCCCAAGGAGAAGGAAGGCTATCCTGACTCCTGCATGACTCTGAGCTGTGGAGAACAAGTAGTGTAGTAGTAGAGGAAAACCAACGATAGGCTCAGAGGCCTACAGAGCATATTTGTAGCTGTGGTTCAGCATGTATAGAAAAACTTCCATGTACATCAAAGGACTCCAGTATATATCATAATTTAGCAGGGCACCAACATCTGCCAAGAGAGAGAATTAAGAAATTAGTTTGCATAGATAACGGCTCTTCAGAGGGTATCTTCCCCATCACTGGCTCAGAAAATTAGAGTTCTGTGAAGGCAAATCCCAAAGAGAGTAATGTGCCTCCCCCTTCCCATTGGGTTATTTAGGGTGCTGTGGTCAGCAGGACATGCATCATTACTGACCACAGAATAGGTGTAATGATGAGAAAGCCTAGAGAGGAAAGGAAATTTACAAATATTCACCCTTTCTAATTTGTGATATTTTCCAAATTTTCAAGCCTGACCATTACAATACTGTTTTTCAGAAATATTGCCTAAACACTAAGGAAAATTAGGTGCTGGTTGCTAAGCCTTCCATCTGGGACTTGGAATTATTTTACATAGGAAAAAGCAAAGTGAGTCAAAGTTCAAAGCACCCAGGGAGAGATATAGTAACTTGGTGGGAAGCATTTCTAATTTTCCTGCCAGCTAGATAATGGCTATTTAGCAAATGGTTGGCGTAGCTGGCTCTCGGATGCACATTTCAAGATGTCATGCTGGCAACAAAGTACTGTGAAGATGGACTATATATATTTTCTGCCTGTGTCCATGTCACTCTCCTCTGTGTACTCCAGTTTCCTCTCAGCCATGTTTAACTTAACTCAATACTTGATAGCACATCCTTAAGTTTGTGCTAATTGGCCATTTCATCTATGAAGGAGCTACTGACTCAGAGAGATTTAGATGGTTAACATTTAAGTAACCTTTGACAAATTATTTTAAACGATCAATCACAACTAAAGTGAGAAATGGCACTATTACTATGTTTGTAATAGTAGCATGTTTGTATACATTAAAATGAAATGTGTGCTCCTAATAAGTTCATTAATTACCTTTGGTGCCTCCCTGCAGCCATAATGCAGTCAGTCTAATGGGAACTTGAAGGGAATTCTTATGCACCAAATTCAATGTAGTGCTGTAGGAGTAACTTTGTGGAAGAGCAATACATTAATATGGTGTGTAAGCTGAAATCCATATAATTATTACTCTCCAAATCTTTAGTGTCTTCAACTCTTCACTAATGAAACGTATGTTTAGCAAGAACCTTAGCAGAGAGGTTTAGCACAGACACTAAGATATTGTACAGAATTATCTGATCATATTTTCATCTGATATTGGCAGATTTCCTGACATCAAGCTAACTTCCAGTACTAACATGACAATTTTCTTGAATATTAAATCTAATTCCAAGAGGATGCTGTTCTTATTAACCAAAAAACATTCAAAAAGTATTTAAGGTCCATGAGGAGGTAAAGCTTATGTTTGGATAAGCAACATTAAGCATAAATTCAATAAGGCAATTAGGCCCCCAACACCACACACACACACACACACACACACACACACACACACACACGGTTTCACTTCATAATCTCAAAATGCTGAATTGCTGAATTTCAGCATTCCGAGACCATGAAGCCGAAAATTTAGAATGCCGAAAGTGCATAACAGCGAATTCAAATATCTGGAATCTGCGCTTATGCATTTCCGGTACATTGTATGTAGTGTTATGGTGCCTGAAATTGCAAGTGAGTATATGTGTTTGTACATTGTATGGGTGGGTAAAGGTAGGGAGGTGTGAGTGTTAGATTTGTTGGTGTTTGTCTATGTGAGATGTGTATTTGTGTGCGAGCAAGTGGAGAATGCCGTGCATTTTTTTTGTGCAATCTCTGAGTTGGTATATGTAAGTAGGGGGGGGTGCAACCCCCCACATGGGGGGTGCAGGGGTGCTTGCCCCCCTGCTTATATTTAGTGTATGGTTTGTGTGCTGTGGGTGGAATGGTGTGTGTGTGTCATGTGGTGTATGTATGTTTGTGATTGTGCGTTTCGGTATTGTAAATGGTTCAATATTTCAGCATTTTGAGATTATGAAGTGAAACCATACACACATATACATATACACACACATATATACATATATATACACACACACACACACACACACACACACACACACACACACACACACACACACACACACAAGCACACACATATACAACATTGATTGTCCATTATTTTGCCATCTTGGTTTGACATGTCATACAGCAAAAGTATATTAACATCAACAGTGCTTAAGTACAACACTACCCACAATGCATATTTGGCTTTCCAGTTTAACATAATATAGCCTAACTAATCTAGCTAAGGTTTGAGTGATATAAATTTAAGCAACTCACCCTGTTCTCTGCTAGGAGCAAACCTCTGGGAAATGTGCATTCCTTCCCTTAGTTGTCTAGGGCCAACTCCTAATGCTTCATATGGCCTTAACACCCCCCCCCCCCGACATACAGTTCTCCTAACTTGACAAACTCCTGAATATCCCTCCTAGTACAAAATCTAGATGCCCCACTTTCTATATAAACCCAATGCTCTAGTTCATTTTTCTGAACCTGCCAATAAGGTCTTTAAGGTTCTTAGTGGATGACCGACATCTTCCAACACCTGGTAGTTTCATTCATTCCCACATTGTCATTAACATGAGCAGCAGCTGCTGATGGGGATGAAAGACTTACGCCTTTATCATATCCCAACATATGTACTGGGGACCAAGTTAGCTACTCTGACTTAGGGCCTCTTACCAAATCTTATAAATACCATCTCATCTCTTGTAGCCCCTTATATCTCCAAAATGAGTCTAACAGCCAAGTGCCATTTCTTCACGCCTTCAAGAAATGCACTTAGCCCAGGGGGACATCATAACTCGTCTACAGTGAGTTTAAAAATACTTCTGTAAACACTTTCATGTCTAACTTCTAAGCCTATGAGATTTTCACTAATTTTGGCAACTTGCCGATAAAGTTTTCATGCTTTTAAGGATGCCAATTCACTACTCTATCTCCTTGTAACATTCCAATTAATCTCCCTTATGGTTTGTAGTGCAGTTTTAGTTAGATTTCTTCCCCTCAAATGAGACACTATGGCTTGTAGAAAGTGATTTACCAAGTTGGACCTGCCTGAAGATCCAAATTCCTTCTTACATAACATCTGTTCTTTTTGTATGAGACCTCTGTACAGGAGCTCCAAGACTTAGTCCATGGACCTACTTTGCTTGTTCCCCACTCCATTCACCTTTACCCATCTCTGAAATTTTCCCATAAAATTATATCCAGTTTTTTTCTTTGACAACTTTTTAATCCCTACCTCAAATTGTTAAATTCCTAATATTCCACGGAGAGCAATAAATTCCACAGTGGCTGCACTTCAGGGTGTCCAAACTAACAAAAGAATGTATTCAAGGATAGCCTAAGATGAACCAGGGATGGCCCAGTCACCTTAAGGGCCAGCCAGTAAGAGAAGTCCATGCCACTACTTAACTTACCCTGTGTCTGATATTAGCCTTTTCCAAATAGAATCATACTGGGGAACCTGTAACAAATACAGAACCTTCAAATGTACCATCTCCTAAGCAATATAATTGGGGGTCCCCGTCCTCACTGTTCCAGTGGTAGGTATACCTTAGTCTATGCATCTCTGGGTCTCTTCTCTTCCCCTCCCAGACAAAACCTCTAGACATACTATCTACTTTTCACAAGAGCTCAGCAAAAGGGTAAGCAGGAAAATACTGAAACAGATACTACTCCGGTGCGGCGCAAAATGTGTCTGTACCCTCTGAACTAGTTTTAGAGAATCCGCTTCCATCTGTCCAACTCCTGTTTAATGTTCCCCCGATACTACTCTACAGAGTTCTGAATATGTTACTAAGCCAGACCACTAGATTTTTCAGTGACCCCTCTTTGAACAAATGGATGCCTGCAGATCAGGCCAGGGAAGGGATATTTGCCTATACAATTGCCTTCAATTTATTGCCATTTATCTTGCAATCTGCAATAGCTCCAACTTTATTATTTTGAACAGTTACTGTAAATCCCACTTAGGGTGACCTATTGAATCCAATATGTCCAATATGTCCTTTGCATAAAGTGAAATCAATGTCTCTTGAACCACTATCTCCTATCCTCTTAGCCCTAACCATTTTATAACTTCAGCTACAGGCTCCAGGTACAACGAAAAAATAAGTGGTGAAAGGAACATTCCTGTCTGATCCTACTAGTAAGACAGAACATATCTAATAACACAGCATAGGTCTTCATGCTTGCCTCTGATCCTGTGTAGAAGTTGAATATCACGTAAACCAATATCCAGAGGATGCCATCCCAAGCCAAACATACTGGACTTGGTACCCATTGATATGGGAGAGTACTGCACACCTGTCATTTCCTCAAAAGTTCTATTTTGAAATAAAAAATCAACTCGGTAACTTCAACAGACCATGTAACAGTTAAGAACTATTCCAAAGCCAACTACATCCTATTATTCCAAAACATTTTTCAAAATTCAATGTCCCTCCTAATTTCACAAGAAATCATGCAGAATTGGTGACTATCCTGCACAACCATGTAAATGGTTGTATAGAGGGTGGTGCACCTCCCAGAAGCAAGTCCAAAACAAACTGTAAAAAACAAACTGGTGGACTCCTAACCTTAATAAGGTATATGACAAAAGGAAAAAAGTTGTGGCTAAAAAATCAGGAAGAGCAACTTTTGTAATAAGAGCTCTCCAAGCTAAACAGGAAACTAATAGGGACTAAAAGTCCAACAAGGCCAATTATGAGGTCAAGACAACCTCACAGGTTAAAGACAACTACAAGGCCTTCAGCTATGTCTGCAACCTCAAAGGTAGCACAAAGCAGTGTGCCAAAATGGTGGTCAATGGAGCCACCTTCAGAGAGCAGAGTGACATAGTGAATCTGATGGCTGGCAAATTCAGCTCAAATTACACCTCACACCCCCTCCTGCCTCCTCCTATGAAATACCTACTAGCATAACCCCCCCCCCCCCCCAGCTATTAGCAGGGATCAGAACATGGTGGTGCTCACTAGTGTCAAAATCACAGCCTCAGTGGGCCCCAACAATGTCCTGAGATGCACCCAAAATAGCTTGAAACATGACCTATCAGGACCACTTGAGTCACTTCTCAAATGTAGCTTCAAAACAGGCTTTGTACCACAAAAATGGGAAGCTGCAACTGTTCTCACTTCACAAAGGTGGACCACCAACTGACCCTAGAAACTACAGACCCATTTGTCTGACTAGTCTAATATGCAAAGCTGTGAAATGAATCATCATGGAAATGATCAAAAAAGACATAGGCAACCTACAGACACTGGAACCAACCCAGACTGGCTTTGTCAAGGGAAGGTCATAGGTAAGTACTAGGCTAGCTGCCTTTATGAGCCATTTTTCCTTTCAAAGCTGAGAATCAAACCCTGTACCTTGTGTCTCTGAGATTAACACCTTAACCATTATACTAACCAGATCCAGAACATGCCTACTAAGTCTGGTGGACCTCTTTGAGACGCTTGCCAAGGCAATGGATGAGGGGAAGATGGTGCATACTACCAACCCAGACAAGGCATTCAGTACAAAACCTAACACAGATATAGTTGACAGACTCACCAAACTGGGCATAAACACCTACATAACTCGCTCACAGGACCCAGTAAGTCAGGATTGGTGAGACCACCTAAAGACTGGTCACTAGCACATTACCTCAGGGCATCATATTTGGCATCTACATCTCAGACATAAAGGAATTTTACTGGAGAGCCTTGACATTAGGTCAAGGGCCTTTGGCTGACCTATTTCACAAATGACTACAAACTAGGAGCTATCAGATTCCCTCCACAACACAAACTATTTACATAAGGATTTAACACAAATGACTGGTGCCAAAATCACGGATTAAAACTCAATGCCAAGAAATATATAAAGGTGCCTTTTGGGAACATGGCCACCCAGGCTAATTACTCCATCCATAAGACACCCATAAGTGCTGTCTTAGTAGCTGGGGATCAGGGAACATATGTAGACAGTAATCTGTCCTTTAATCAAGGTAAGGCCAAGGTTCTTAGAAAACATTCTGTCATCCAGCTTCTAAGCAATGGCATGGCATCCAGGTCCAAGGAAGTAATTGTGCCACTTTATCATTGAGTATAATGCACCCTTCAGCATGTGCATGACCAAACAAATGTAAGAGTTGGAATGCCCACAAAGTCTCCTTACCAGAAAAATCCAGGGTATAAATACATTGTCCTTTACAGATCACCTTAAAGCCCTATCTCTACACTCAAGTCTCCTACAGGTTGCTGAATGGCAATCTATGCCTGGCATACAAGACATCCTCAGATCCCGATCTGGGCATTTTGCACAACCACAAATGAATAGCTTCAGAATCACTAGATAGAAGAATTTAAATTTTGCTTGACATAAATAGAACATGTTGATGAGACAGATGCATCTCAGAGGATCTCCATGCTCTGAAACAGCCCCCCCCCCCCATCCATGTGAAGCACAGTCCATCCATAATCTTATTTAAATGTAGCCTTGACCAATGGATGGGAAATTGGAAAGTCACTCCAGGTCTGTCCCCCCTTGTCTCTGATAGAGGCAAATAGTAACTATGCCCAAATTAACATACCCATACATAACCTTAAACTTCCTAATAAATGCCCATGATACATAGGAATACAGTTGGATTTTGTTCTGCAGCTAGGCTTATAAAGGCCCTGGTAGTCTTTAGCATAGTATATACCTAAATCTATGAGCTTCCTGAAAAATGCCCAGCTCAGTCAATTAAAGGCTTTTTTCCAGTCCAGGCCTAAGATAACCAAGTACCTTCCACTAACCTTAGCATCACATACAAACATGGTCGACTTTTAACACCCCACAAATCCCGTCTACTCCAGTCTTAAAAGATTTGGAAGCACATTAGATAACTTGCTGGCCAGAATCACTAAATATGGGTCTGTAAAAGGATGGCAGATTTTCATCCTTCCCTCCTTTGGAATTATTGATTGCTTGCCTGCAAGAATTGGAAAGAAGGGACCCCTTCAAGAATTCTGTTAAAAAATGGCAACATAGGTGGCCAGGCCATCTCCCTCATGGCTCACTTCCCCAAGGCCTGCTTCAACATTTTCTCAGTAATGGGGACCATCAGTTCCTTAGCTGTCTTATCCAGTCTAGGAAAAGGTAGGGGTCATAGAAACTCCATTATTTCTGGTCTTCTCTCCTCCCTTTCTGAGTAAAGACTCTGGTAAAAGCTGCAGAACACCTACAGTATCATCCTTGGGTGCATTAATACAGTATTTCCTATCCTAAGCATTCATCTCCATTATCCTTGCATTACTTATTGCCTCGGATGCTTGACTAATTTATTTTGATTCTCTGGTGATTTACAGAGGAAACCATCCCTAATGCTCTCGATCAAGAACTCTGCCTTGACATTGAGTAAGTCCTGTATTTCCCCTGGGCTCTCTCAAGCTCCAACCTCCACTACTGTGGCCTATGCTCAGGCCTCTACTATAGTGACATTAAGTACTGTTTCATCTCCTATAGTCATCTCCCCTCATAGGTTCATAGGTGGGTACTAGGCTATCTGCCCGAAGGCATTTATAAGCCTAGCCAGAATGTGTTGGCTTTCGCCGCCCCCTTAGATTAGTTCCCTGTGCCTCTGTCCAGCACAGCCACTAAAGTGATCCCCGAGGTAAACTTTGTTTCCCATCCGCTCGTCAAGGTTTCTTTTTTAGAGT
This sequence comes from Protopterus annectens, assembly GCF_019279795.1. Taxonomy (NCBI): domain Eukaryota; kingdom Metazoa; phylum Chordata; order Ceratodontiformes; family Protopteridae; genus Protopterus; species Protopterus annectens. The sequence goes on along the minus strand of NC_056743.1, from coordinate 1,093,961,658 downwards.
GTTAGCGAGGAACTCTGCCTAATGTAGATTGGGATATTGTTCCAAAGCATGGGAAGTCTCTGGGACAGGAATCTATCCCTCCAGCACGTCCTATTTATTGTTGTGGTGAGGTTTAGATCCCTAGAGTGTGGCTTGAGGAGATAAGGTTTTCTTTAGGTGAAGCATGTCCATCAATTCTGGGTTGGACATGGCCTTGTATGTCAGGCAGAGATCACCTCTGAGTAGGCGGTATGCAACCAAGTACAACTGGAGTTTCTTCAGTCGAGCTGCATAGGGAATCTGAGGCCATTTATCTTCTTGGTGAGGTACTTCTGTGGTCTTTCCAGCTATTGCAGGTGTCTTGTAAGGTACATCCCAAATGGGGCATTGTATTCTAAGATGGATCTGATGAGTGATTAGTAGAGGGGCACAATGACCTCTTTTGATCTGGATGCAAACCCTTTTGTGATTAGGTTGGCCACATAGAAGGATTTTCTAACCACTTTGGCAATGTGATTATCAAAGGTGAGATTACTATCTACTTGGGTCCCCAGATCCCTTATTACATCTTGCGTATTTAGGGGACTACCACCTATGTGATAGTTTGTGAGTACATTTTTTTTTGAAAGGGGATGACTATGCACTTTTTGGCATTTAGCTTGAGGCCATGATTTTGACACCAGGTATCCATCTCGGTGAGACCCTTTTGAAGGATGTCAGCCAGAGAAACAATTATAGCCTCTAGTTTGCAGTAGTCTACGAACTTGGTCAGCCATAGTACTCCTGTGCTTGCCTGTACCTCTGAGAAGTACATGCCAAACAGGAGGGGTCCGAGGACTGAACCCTGGGGAACGCCACTTGTAACCGGCTTAGAGTCGGTCCTAGCTCCCGCAACTCTCACCATGTGGGTTCTGTCTGTGAGCCAGTTGGCAACCCATCTTGTGACGCAAGGGTTTAAGTTCAGGCTGGTGAGATTGTCTATAATACCAGAATGGGGAATGGTGTCAAAGGCCTTAGCCAGGTCTAGGTAGGCTGTGTACCACCTTTCCCTCATCTATAGCTTTGGTAACTGACTCAAAGAAGTCCACCAGGTTTAGGAGGCATGATCTGCCCTTAAAGCCAAACTGGGTAGGGTCCAGTGTTTGGAGGTTCCCACTGTCTCCGTTAATGAGTTCCATGATGATGTGCTTCATAGCCTTGCAGACCAAGCTAGTCAGGCTTATAGGGTGATAGTTCCCAGGGTCTGTTGTGGCTCCACCTTTGTGGAGCAGAATAACCGTTGCTGTGCACCTCTCTATGGGTACGTAGCCTGTGGAGAGGCTGAGTTTGAACAGTGTGTTTAGATGAGGGGTTAGTTTGTCTTTGAGCTCATGTAGGACGCAGCCTGGGACACCATTCGGTCCCATTGATGCTGTGTTTTTTGGCTTTGGAGAGGGCTGTTTTAACCTGAGTGTCTGTGATTTCAGGGACTCTACATTCTTCTGGTATGGTTATGGGCCCTTTTGGGGGTGAGAGGGGGGTGAAGTTTGCACTGAACCTGTCTGCCAGGATGTTGGCGATATCGGTCATTTCAGTGTATCTTGTGCCATTCTGCACTAACTCTGAGCAGATCTGAGCATTGCCACTTAGATTCTTGACATAGCTAAAGAATGCCTTGTGGTTATCTTTGGAGTCCTTGGCAATTTTTCTTTCAAAGCTCACCTTGGATTTTATGAGGGATCGTAGTTTCTTGCTGATACTGATCAGGGATGTCTACCCTTCTTGGGATTTTACTCTTTTTTTTCTGTACTAGTTTCCTCCTTCTATTGTATAGCTTGTTTATGGCAGGAGTCCACCAGACTGGTTTCCTTTTCTTGGAGGGGTGAGTCTTGGTTTTGCTTGGGATGGCACGATCCATGCATTCTTGTAGCTGCCTGTAGAATGCATTAGTAAAGGATTTTGCAGCTTGGACAGTGTTATCCTTCAGCATGGGGGCTTTGAAACTTTCCACCTCGGTCTTAAGTAGTGAAGTTTGCTTTTGAAAAGATTTTCACAGTGGCTTTCTTGTCCAGGGGTGGGGGCGGAATCTGGATATCCAAAGTGATTTGTTTATGGTCAGATCTAACCAGCGAGGGGTTGACCTCTGGTCTGGAACACCAGTCGCCCATGTTGGTGATGACCAGGTCCAATATGTTGTCACCTCTGATGGGAGTGTTGACCAGTTGAACCAGGGCGTTTGAGTTTATAAATTCTAGGAAAAGTTGGGCAAGGGAGTTAGTACTTCAGTAGTTCTCCCAGTTAATGTTTGGGTAATTGAAGTCACCCAGTATTAGGGTGTTTGGTAGGACCTTTATATTTCCTAGAAACTCGGATTGGGGGTCCTCGGACATGGTGGGTGATCTGTAGCAAGCTACAATTTGAATTGCAATTTTGCCCATTGTTAGTTGCATGTGGATGATCTCTGAAGTATCGTGCTGTGCCACTAACCTGGAGGTGTGGGTATCCTTCATGAATATGGATACGCCACTGCCTTTTGTATTTCGGTTTGGGTTCCGTGGCCGAAATGTATGGTATGAGTTGTAGCCTGGTAGTGCTGGGGTGCTCTCCGGAGCCTTAAACCAGGTTTCTGTTACTGCACATACATCTATTTTCTCCATATTGAGTGCCTCGAGGAGGTTTAGACTTCTGGCATTGAGTAGCATTACCCTCAGTTTTTTGTTACTTGTGCTATTTACAGTGGTGGGTTTGTCTTTTGAGCCTTGCCTAAAAAAGGCACTATGGGGGTGGCAAGAGCCTTGGCAAGTATTCAAAAACTAAGGGTGGCAGGTGCAAGCCATCTCTAGTGAAGCAGCGTGGCTTGTTGAGCATGTCATCCCAGGCGGACAGACACTGGATCCCCTTTGAATAACACCAGAAACTTAGCCAATTGTTGAAATCGAGAATTTTTCTTTATACTGTGGTATCATTCTTGGTGAGGGCAGGATGCTACTCAGGGTCAGGGTCATACTGGCCTGGGCTACGTGATCACAGAGCTCTTCCATGTCTCTTTTTTCATGTAGTCCAGGGAGGTACGGCTCAGGTCATTCACACCAACATGGACAATGACAGAGTCATATTTGTACTTGTTCTGGATTGACCTGAGTGCTTGTGTTATGTGGCGGATCCTGGCACCTGACAGACAGCTAACAGTAACCTTCTCCTTATTCAGCCTAGTGAGTGGGACGTCAGTGTGCCTGACTATAGAGTCCCCTATTACTAGTATGTTGGGTATGTTATTTTGCCTTAAGGGCTTTGATTGCATGGCACACTGGTTTTGTGAAGTATGTGTTTAATGGTTTGTGTTGGGGTGGTGGAGGTTGCTTGGATGTTTGCTTTGGAGGTCTGTTGGTTTTGCAGATTTTTATTTAGAGCCTCTGAGTATGTTTCCATGTATTTGTGTGTTTTTTGCCGGTGCTGGTTTAATGGGTCTATGTAAGACTGGTGGTGTGATGCAAGTATTTCCCTTCTCCTCTTGACTGTCTGATCCAGTCTTGGGTTGAGAGAGCTTAGCCTCTAGTTTGGCTGTATACCTGCATCTCTCGCATGTATTGGTGTTTGGTGGTAGGAGGAGGGTGTTGTCTGTGTACATGAGGCAGTTGTAACATTGCCTCAAAATGCACAGATTCACCAGTTGGACTGGAGCGTACACCTGAAACTGCCCTTTGGACATGTCTGGATAGGTACAGTGAACTGTTTTACTGGATGACTGGTAAGGTCGAATAGAGAGCCTTGTCCTTCTGTACAGTACAGAAGGGTCTAGTGCTAGGGTTTATAAGTGCTTGCTATAAGATTTGAGCAAGTGCTGGGCTGAGAAATGAATGGCTTGAGTGCTTAAGTTGAAAGTCTAGTTCCAAGGGAAAAATTGAAGAGGAGACTTTGTGGGGCCGGGAATAGTTTTACCCTAGCTAACCGGCGCTGCCCAGCATGCAAAAATGGGCAAATACGGTATTTATAGCAGGGAAATGAAAGAGATAGAAATTAGCCCACAATGGCCAATGAACTACTAATTTCTGGACTGAAACCACTCCTCCAGGGACAGGCTGCTCAAAGCTCCCCTCTCTCACAGGTGAACAGAGAAACTTCCTTTTATCCGAGTAAGGTATGGGCAAACACAGAGATTTATAACACAGCCCCGAATTCAGCACTAACCTGAAAACTGGACTATACTAGCTTAGAAAGGCGGGAAACAAGTATATATATATTTTTTTCCAAAAATAAAGCAGATACACTCAAAAAAAATTTAAAAGCACAGAAAAGGATACTTATTATTATATATCACAGATCAGAGTTGTAGTCAATGCCCCCAGTAATAAAGTAGGAAGAAATACAAATACAGTAAAAGCAGATGAATAAAGTGCAGTTTTTTTATGTGTATATATAACAATAGAAAATGAACATACTGATTTAAATAAGTTGCCCAATTAACCAGAAAAAAGCTCAAAACTGAGCTCTGTTCCAGCAGTCTTCAGTCAGGCAAGTTATAACTGCACACCCCTGCTTACTAGGGTGCAGGGGAACCTTCACCAAAAAAGATGGCCTGGATCAGTGCTAAAGTTATACAAACAAAGCTAGATTCAGCAGGCCTGAATCTGGTCTATGCTACAGCAACAAGGCGCACCATTTTCAGAAAGAAACAGTTCAAATAAGCAGTCACAATAAGCCTGTGACCAGAAATTCCCAGCTCAGAAGGGCAGAATCCTGCCTCTCCTCCCACAAGAGTGCAGACCACAAACCTTCTTAATGTAGAATAACTGGCCTGAAGCCCAAGTGCTTAAGCCAGAACTAATGCACTTTTAGAATAGCAGACACTGGGCCTTCAATCAGCAATTCCCAGCTTAGGATGTAAGCTACCTGTCCTGCCACAACAGTGCAGACCCCAAACCTTAATGTAAAACAGCCTGTATGAAGCCCAAGTGCTTAAACCAAAAGACTTAGAATAACAGTTACAATTTAATCAGACTACGACCAAGCAGTAATAAATCCAGCAGAATAAATAAAATTGAGTACTTTTAAGAAAAGCAAAAAAAAGTAGGAGAAACACAAATACAGTAAAAACAAATGAATAAAGTTCAAAAAAATTTTTTAAGTGCAAGAAGAGAGGAAGGAAGAACCTAAGTGGGCTGGCCTTAAATCTTCTCTCTCTATTAAGTAGAGTGAACACTAGACTCAGAATATGATCTAAATGTACTCCGCTAAGGGAGCAAATGAGATGGACCCAGGAGGAGTGTTCTAATACAGACTTACAGGAGGGGCGGGCAATTCCAGAGCCACCAACACAGGAACAGAGAGGGAGGGTAGGGAACTAACTGCAGAGAGAAGCACAGCACACTGTTCAGAAACACACAATTAGGAAATAAAAAATTAAAATACAGTACTTTTAAAACTGCATGTTTGTACTTAACAGAATAAAATTCACTACTGCAAGTTTCACTTGGCTTCAGCTTGTAATGCAGATGTTTGTAGCCAAGCAAGTCTCTCGGGAGTTGAACATAAAATGATTTCTCAAACTTTGTGGCTAGCACTTAAAGTACAGAGGAATCCCTCTAGGCTATTAAATATCAGATAACAAAGAAGTGATACCCCCTCTTATAGCAAAACTGCAGAGAGACACACAGCACACTGTTCAGAAGCACACAATTAGGAACAATCTCTTCAGTTTCTGTTGTGCAGCTTCACCTGTCATCTCAGTTTCTTATAATAAGTCCCATTTAACTTCTCTCCATTCACCCACCCCAATCTCTGCTATCAATGACCCAAACCCTCTCCCTACTCCAGTTTCTAAATGCCTGCCTTATCATAGTAGCATGAGAACTTCCAGTGTCTTAAGCTCTCGCATTCCACTGGTCTAACTCGCATTGCTAAAGGGGCATGATGTGACAATACTATGGAGTGATCTTTCCATGCCTTTGCTAAATGGGTATGCTTTACTATAAATTACAGACTGTCTAACCTGGAGAAAGACCCATGCTTATTAGAGTAGCATGTAAATATAGGCCAAGCCACTAGTCCCAGGGCTATGCCTGCCAGCTCTGTGGCTTTTTGGTATCTTGCTACATATCTACCAAGCTCTATCTCTACAGAACTGTGGTGTCCATGTCCACATTAATTAATTAGGAGGGCGATCCCATTATACTTTCCCATAAAAATGAACAGCCCCTCCTGAAATGCTAATAGTTCCATCAATAATTAATTTGAACTTAGCTTATGTAAAATCAAAAGGAAGGTACACTCACAGTAAATCTCCCCCCCCCCCTCAGCTTCTCATATCTGCGCTATGCGTATGTAAGCAGCCCATATAACTATATATATATATATATATATATATATATATATATATATATATCAGGATGGTGGGCAGAAGGGGCCTCTACCTCCTATCCTGGTGGGAGAAGAGTGTTGGCACTTCTGATCTTAAGGAACTGCCCTCAAGATCAGAACTGCCAACACCTTTCTCCCACTAGGATAGAAGGTAGAGGCCCCTTCTGCCCACCTTCCTGATGGCAACTTTTCATGCTCATATTCATCCAGGTTATTCTCCTGCAGGACTACGCCTGCCTGAACTTGCCTCATAAGCTGCATAATCATCCCCCTTTTAATTGGGTGGATGAAGTCCTTCACATTTCAGGATACCAGTTTCATACTTTGTCCACCTATACTGCTTAGCATTCCCTTTTATGTTCCTCCATAGCATTCCAACTGATTGTTATATACCCACACAAGCCCAACTCTAGACTTAGCCAGTCTACATTGTGAGAAAAACTTCAAAGAATGTTTTATTAATAATCTACACACCACAATTCCACAAGCCACCTGCATACAATATGCAGACGGCTCTACCTTTAATTTGTTCAGCCAAGTCCATAACCTCTCTCTCCAGTCACTCACCCAATCCATATTTAACAGTGCTGAAAACTGGTTCTTGCAGCATGGTCTCCTATTGAACCCCAAAAAAACAAAATTATTGCTCTTTGCTCCTACTCTTAAGTCACCTCAACTGTACTTCACTGTAACCTCCAATAATGGAACTAACATATCCCCTGACACTACTACCCATCTACTGGTAGTAACAATTGATAACTACCTTAGCTATGATCACCATATTAACTCTACAATAAAGTCTGTTAACAAAAAAACTTGGCACCCTTTACAGAATCAAACCCTTCCTAACCCCTTCTGCCAGAATAACTATTTCCCAGACCCATCTGATCTCTACCCTGCTCTATGCATCTGCAATATATACCAATCTTTCTAAAAGCAACCTCTCCAAACTTTCGACATGTTACAATAACATAGCCAGATTTGTCACTGGCACCCCCTTTAGAACTCACCACTGTCACAACATCAAACAACTGGGATGGTTAGAACTGCAGAACCAACTACTTTGCCAACAACTTGTCATCTCCCATAAGATTCTTTATCACCCTAATACCCCAATCCTCACTAATCTGATTACCCCCTACAAAAATCTCACTACACTTCGCTCAGCTAATAAGCTACTAGTTTCCACTATTAAATCCAACAACAAAGCAGGGGATTCACTTTTTTCCAACACAGTAGGAAAAAGTTGGAACCAGCTTCCTAATGAACTTACCACCTTTACTTCCACTCTTCTTTTCAAAAAGCTACTCAAAGAATACCTTAACTCACTGGCTTTGTCCCTGCTCTAATGCTGACTGACACCTCTTTCCCCTTCCTGCGCTCTCTATATTCTACTCTACTGCTCTGTGTTCCTGTGGTAATGAAAGAATATTTTTTTAATTATTTCTATTGCTTGCTATCTCTCAAATGCTTGCTATATGTATTTGTTTTTAACATATCCTACTATACTGCTCTGTTCCAAGTCTAACTGAACCTCAATTATAAACTATATACTGTCTTTCTTGGAACTATTACTATATATTGTATTTTGTCTCTGCCATTGCTTGGAGCTTTTCTCCCCGGGCCTCTACTGAAAATGGACATATATCCAGCTAGACTAGCCCGGTCAACAAATGTAAAATAAATAATATAAATGTAGGCAACACTTGGCAGACAATATGCTTCCAATGTAATAGGAGAATGGCCCCCCCAGAAACTCTCCTAATGGCTACCGCCTTAGTCCTCTCAGACAAGCCTGCACTGCCCAAAAATCTATCTGTTTCAAAGGCATAGGAATATAATTTCTTGCTCTCTTAAGGGTCTCTAAACCTGTTGATGTCTGGAACCACAACTTATTTCCTGTGTACTATTGCTTTTCCTTCCATCACACCAGGGTGCTAAACCTGAGATGTCTCTGCAGATATATAGCTGTTGAATTGAGCAGTGTCAGACAGCAGCTCATAATGGAATGTATTGAAATGTGATACCAATGACAGACTGAAGGAAAATTAGTCCCTACAGCTGACTTGTTCCTAGCTTTAGAAAAAGTGGCATCTAAACACTCTTCAGTTGCTGAAGAAAGGGATCACTGCAGCATTTTTGAAATAAGACAAAGGATATAAAAAACAAGTAGTGTTACTAGAAAAGGTTTGACGCTCTGCACTATGATTCTGAAAGTAAGCAGTAATTCAAACTGAATGAAAAGATCCTGCGAGAGAACAGGGTACAGAATTATAATCTAAGGGTATTGTGGAAAAGAAGGTTTAGCCATAAAACTACGTCAGAATGTTTGCCCTCTTCTGGTCATTTTTGGTTTGAAAAATTATTTAAAAGTAGTACTAACTAGAAGTAGAGCTGCACAGATATTGGCATAGTGTATGATACAGAGCGAAGATAGAAAAATGTATTTTTCAGTTACTATCATAGTGATCCTTTAAAAGAGAAAAGTATTCCAGTGCTTCACTGTGAAACTTAAAATATAGTTTGTGTATTGTCAGTGAAACAAATATAAAAAATGCACTGTTACACCAAACCGTTGAAAGTACAGTTGTGTAAGTAAACTTACCATAAAAGAAGATTTTTGAATGATCACCACTGTAGTAGCTTTAGATAATTGTTATACCCTGCTAAGGATATAACATCCGGGCAGCTTCCAAAGCTTAAGGGCACCTTCCACTCACCCAAACCATTGATCAACTCGGGAACTGAACAAAAAGTATTGTTTGGGTACCAAGCCCTTGGAGTTTTCATACCAACTGAGAGAGGAAGACTAAAGCCCTGAAAAGGTCAAGACTAGGAAAATAAACATTAACAGTCCTCACCCTGGCAACAAAAACATACAAAAATAAGTGGGATGGAAGAAGAGCGTGGCAACTGCAACATGGATCTTTTGAACATCCACTTTTATGGTAAGATTACTTGCACAACTGTTTTATGTTCATTATATTGATCAGTCTTAGCTATATGGATAGATTACCACAGCTTATACTGACAGGGAGGAGGAAGGGTGGGGTTCCTAGCAAGACTGTTCTAGATATGGAGAAGTAATCTAGTTTGTAGTGCTTTATAAAGGTATGTACAGAGGACCACACTGTTGCTTCAAGAATACTTCTAGAATCCATCCCTTTATAAAAAGCCACAGAGGAAGCCAAGGCCTGGCAGTGTGCCTTGACCCTGCCTGGAGTTCCTTTATTGTGGTGGGTATGGGTATCTTAAAAAAAAGAAATAGCACAAGACAACCATTTGGAGAGAGCAAGTTTTAACATGGGTTGTCCTGGTTTGTTACCTTCATAAGAAATGAATGACCAGTTTCTCAAAGTTTTAGTTCTGTCAAGACAATATTTGTGTTGTCTATGGACATCCAGAGTATACAGAATCCTTTTTCACTTGTTTTTAGGTTCATGAAAGAAGATGGGAAGATGGATAGGTTAGTACAGTAAATAAGGATACCACTTTAGGCATAAAGGAAGGAAACCCTATCTTGTGGAAAATGAGCTAAAGTTCACCCACCATTAGAGCTTGCGGCTCACATACTCTTCTTGCAGAAGTCAGAATAATCAGCAAAACCCTTTTCTATGTCAAGAACCTAAGATCAGCCAGTTTAAACACAGCAAGATTACATTTTTATAAAATGGGTAGTATCCCAAGGAGGAGCCACCTGCTTTCAAGGAGGCTTGATATGTGACCTCCCTTTCAAAAACATTTTTACATGAGAAGACACTGAAAGGGGAGGCACCATGGGAAGGCAGGCTGAAATGGCTGACAAATGAAGCTTGATGGGGGTGTAAGGGCAGAGGATAACTCGCACAGACATTTCCCAACCAGAGAAATACTAGTCCTAAAAGGATCCTGGCTCTTGTCTTGGCAACTACACAATCTTGTCAATTTTCTAATGTATGATTTTCTAGAAGCTTATTTTCTTGCCTCCTTTAATAGCTGCTGCACATCCTAAAAAAAATAGGTGCCTTAAAGGTATTGAAACTGGATCGTACAGGCAGTGTCGAGCTGTGATGTATCTAGCATCCACTGTCCTGTGTGAATAGGTCCCGTCTGTGAGGAAGCTTGTGGTAATTGCCTATGGCAATTTCTAAAAGGGAGTACCACTGTTGCCTGGGTCAGAAGGGAGTCACCACAATGGTCTTGGGGGATTCGTTCTGAATCTTCAGAAGTACTGTGGTTATCAGTGGAAAGGGTGGAAAAGCATACAGGAACATTCTCGTACAAGGGAAGGAAAAGAAAAAAGAAAAGGCACCTGTTTTCCTTATCTTGTATTGAGTCTTTCAGCAGAATTCTGCCATCGGATTGTTCAGAGAAGAGGCAAAACCTAAAACTCTCCATGGATGGCTCGGATCTTGGAAGACCTCCTGATCTAGTTTCCATTCGAGAGGGTCTGCCTTTGTCCAATTCAGCTTGTCTGCAGCGCAGTTCTGCTCTGACGTAATGTAGGAGGCTTGTAGAGTGAGATCGTGCTGCAAAGCTACATCCCATGCTAACAAAACTAGTCTGCATAGGGGAAAATACCTAGTTACTCTTTGTTTATTTATGGGTCTATGTCATATATGTGAACATCCAAAATGTCAAATACCATATGTTCGAGGTAATATGGTCGACATTTGGAAGTCTGAATACAGAATAAAAAAAAGAAAAGAAAAACCCACCTTAACTGTGCAAGCCCCCCCTGCACCCCCCACATCCCCCATACTTAAATATACCAACTCCGAGACAGCACTTCAGTGCAGAAAAGGGAAATTCTCCCATTCTGCACCATACAGCACCATTAAGTCAATCTTCGAACACTTGAAATGTCAATCATATGGTTTCAACCATATGACATTCGACATTTCCAGCATTCAAAGATTTAACATAGACCCTTATTTATGTACCACATCACTGTGGTATTGCCTGTAACAACTTTAAGTGCTCCTAGGCACCAAATGATTTCCCTTCTTACAAATCCCAGAAGTGGATTCTGAATACATAATGGGTGTTGGTGTTGGGACAAAACAGACTTCAAATACCATTGTATGTTTCTCATGCGGAGTCTTGCCAAAGGTGGCATGAGAATCATAGATTCCATAAGACGTAGATTCCTGACACACTCCCTCTCAGTGACTGAAGTCTCAGTAGAAAATTCCTGAAATAGATCTATTTTTCCAGTGGATTAAAAAAAGCTCTTTGTACTGGGGTATCTAGCAGACACTGTAGGAACAACATCCTGTGTGATGGAGTCAGACTTTGAATGTTCTCTTGGAATCTCAGCCTGCATAGGTCTCACCCAAGTGAGAGATTCTTGGCACTTTGAAAAAGACTCTGCAAAGATAAGCAAGTCATCTAAATATGGAAACACATGGATACCTGGTAGCTTGCACTGTGAAATAACCAAAGCTATGTTTTGTGGACACTTTTGCAGCAGTGGCCAGCTCAAAAGATAAGGCACAGAACTGAAATGTGATCCAGGCAGATAAAACCTTAAATGTCTGAAGTCTGGATAGATAAGAATGTGATAAGGGTACTGTGACAAACTGGTTTAGGAAACCAGGTCCTGCACAAGTCTCCTGGCATTTTCTTTGGCACCAAAAACATTCTTAAATAATAAAACTCCTTCCCACTGGGAACTAGGAAGTGTTTCTATTACCCCTGAGAAAGCATGTGCTGTAGGACATGGGGGAATAGAAGGGTTTGGTCTGGTGGATGTAGAATGATCCTCTGGAAAGGAGGTATTTCTTCCCACTGTCATCTGTACCCCTGCTGAATTAGTCTCTGAACCCAATAGCCTGTGCAAGACCCTGAGCCATACTGAAACAATCACTTGCCAAAGAAATGGAGATTCCCGTTTTCTGAATGGGATAATGGACTGCCAGGATGGGAAAGGGACAAAGACACTAACAATGTCATTCTGCCTTATTTGATTGTACTTTTAAATGTCTGCTTACCAACATTTTGCTGAGACTGTTTTGTTTCTTGCAAAAAATGGACGAGGGAGCAGAAAAACTGCAATTTTTAGAGAATGGCTGAAAAATCTGAGATTCAATGTATCAACTTACCCTTCTCATCACATTTTTTGATTACCTTGGCAGCAGAGGGACCAAAAACAAAGTCTCTGTCCAAAGGTGAATGTAATATCTGCAATGCCATAAACACACTTTTAAACAATGAGTACTGATCTAAGAAATAAAAGAAACTAAACCACACAAAGCAGATTTTCCTCACAAGAAGGAACTGCAGAAAAAAAAAAAACATTCCTTGTACTTTCACAGTTAGAATAAACTTTAATATACGAGCCTGACAATTCACAGTTCTAATGATTAAAGTTGCATATGCATATACTTTTTTCCCCACATTTAATCGTTTTACTTTCCTTGTCAGACAGGGAAGGATTAGTGTTAACAAAATGCTTGGCAACAGCTGGACTCAAAGCTATAGCTACTGGGTCAGGTTTAGGATGAGTGTAAAAATTTGAAAGACTGGAGAACGTTGTACATTTTATATGCTTTCTTGGGTGCAGCAGGCTGGTTACCAGGGAAACCACAGGCTGTAACAAACACATTCTCCAATGCTGACATTCTGGGAATTCCAGTTGTAAACATTTCATAGTATTTTTTGAGACTGAGGAAACCTCAGTTTTTCCACCGAAAACAGATGCATTCTGGAAATACACTCAGAGAATCATTGACGGTGAGATTCAGAAAACATGCTTTCCTCTGAGTCTGAATCATAATTCTGTGGAGAAAAACCTGGTCTGCCCCATCACATTCCTGTCCAGATTCAATTTCAGTTTCATGAATCTCTTCAGGAAAAGAGGAATTCCTTTATCTCTCCAGAAACCACCTGACAAAAAGTCACTAGCCTGTGTAAACCTAGAGCTACACTTAAACTGCTCCTCTCCAGTAAAACTGGATCTGGATGAGATATATATTTAGCTTACTGTTTCTTTTTGACAGGAAAATTGAGGTCAACAGGATTTTTAATGGCAGCAAAAGCTTCCCCAGGGATGGGCACAACATTCTAGTTAGGGCAGTGAAGGTGTGCCTCTGCTTTTCTCCTAAACACCAACAAAAGTGGCTCTCACATGGCTAACCCCCAGTCCATAGTGGCTGTATAGGAAACACCAGGGGGATCCAGGGAAAAAGGTGAGTGGTCTTAGGAACCAGATTTGGCCACAGCAGTCTATCACCTTTGGCTGAGGCAAACTGCTAGCCTGCTGTAGTGGCAAAGGCTGTTTTAGTAGACGACTTATTTTTGTAGCTGAAAGGAGGACTGACCGTTTGACCTGTATGTTCCATGGTCAAGCCAAAAATGGCACCTGTTTCTCAGGAGAAACTAAGCAGCACAAGTCGGTAAACTTTCAAAAATAGTGTCACTTTCCCCAAAAAAATAGTAAAAAGTACTTGGATACAATTTACCAGACCCAAAAATTTAAACAATTTCTCCACAGGAAAAAAAATTAAAATAAATTTTTAAATTGCCGCACAAAAGTGCGCTCCCATTTAAAAGTACAGCAAAGTTATGAGACAGTCAATAAAAACCCATATTCCTAGCTTAAAAAGTGGTTTCCAAATAGGAAAGTAAAATTTAACATTAAAAATGACATGAAAGGTTTTTCCACAAAGGCAATTTATCTTCCCAGACATGGAACAGCATAAGGTGACCAGTGAGCTTGAAAGCCCACAGAGGAGTACTCATCGGCAGCAGAAAAGCTGTGAAGGACTTGGCACCCAAACTGTCTTTACTCAGCTCTACTTGAGTTGAGGATTAATGGTCTGGGCTTGTGGAAGGTGTCCAGAAGCTTTGTAAGCTGGCCAGCTGTTGTATCCTATGCAGGACATAACCCCAATAAATCTAAGGCTATTGCAGCAGTGATCATTATGAAGAACACCAGAAGTTGTCTACTCAGTGATTCTCCAATCAATGTCCTGAACATCCTCAGGCAGGGAACAGTTCATTTTTCTCTTATTTGAAAGACAAGAATGGAAGGCTTAAGAGCCTAAACAAAACTCTGAGCCTAAGCCCAATAAATTACTCCTGCCCAAAGTACCCGAGACAGGTGAAGACACATGTCCAACTCTGCTTTTCATTGACAAGAATTTCTGAAGAAGCAGAACTCTCTTGACAGGCAAAAAGTTCATCAGGGCAGTTACAGGCACATAGGTATTCTATGATCCTTCCAAGTTCTTCCATGCCTACCAAGGGCACTCCTACTGCAGAGGTCATGTCTGACTACTGCTCCATGGTGACTGTAGGGGCTACCAAAAACCACATAAGCCAACAGTGAAGTCAGCATTCCATATCAAAATCTATGAGAATAAAATATATGATATTGAGTGATGGCTTATGTGGTTTTTGGTTTACTAAAGATATTGGGGCCATGCACCATGCCATACTTGCATGGGTTTTATTGGACTGAAAGGGCTACACCAGATGGAGCCAAGGAAAAAAATGAATGGTCTGAGGAACCAGAAATGGCCACAGCAGAATCCCCTATCTGCAGCTGAGGCAAATGAGAAGCCTGCTGAAGAGGCAAAAGCTGCTTAGAAATATTTTTGCAGCTGGAAGAAAAGTGAGGAACTAGTAGGGTGTTTCATGATGAAATAGACACCAGAGTCCTGGGGAGGCCTGGCAAAAGTTGTCGGTGAAACAGGGAAGTATTAAAATTTACTTTTTCCACCAAAAACACAACAGAAAGTACTTTAAACAATTACCCCAGCCCCCAAAAGGAAAAAAAAAGCACAACTTTAAGCAAGGGAAAACAATTTTAAGTTCATTTTAACAATTTTATCCTCAAAAGTAAAAATACTCCAGTTAAAAAGTTACCAAATGTAATCTGATATTCTATAAAAATGCTTTTTCCTAACTTAAAATTAATAATTCAGAGAAAAAAAGTTTACTTTCATAAAAATAAAATGTGGAAGTTATATGCCCAACGATTGAAAAGATTTAGCTGATCATTGATCTTTGAAAGCCCCAAGAGGAATGCTCTTCAGCAGCTGGAAAACTCTGAAGGGCCTGGTGCCCAAACCACTCTTTTTTTTTTTTTTTTTTTTTTTTCAGCACTGTATGAGGTGGTTAGCTGTTTGGACATGAAGATGTTCTTAAGCTTTGGATTCTGGCCTGAAGTTTACATCCTTAGCAGGATATAACCCATATAGTTAAGGCTACTACAGCAGTGATCAAATGATGAAAATAAATACTAATACCTTAAATCAAGAAATGTACAAAATAATACTGGCAATTCGTATCAATCAGAGCTATAAATAGGCTCCAAGCATTAAAAAGTTGCAATTAACAGCCATTTCACCAAACTAGCAGCAAGTTTGTTGCAGCATTGTCTAAAGTGGAATACTGTGAGGGAAAAAAGGGTAAGTGACCTAAAGGGCACACCACAGACACTGAAGTACAGTGGTTGGTAGTATTCAATATGTTCCATAAATAAGCACATAGTGCTGGTCACTGAGATCATCTGAAGTACTGCTGGTCACTGAAGACACCCAGTGCAGTGCTGATCACCAAGAACACCTGCAGATTTGTGTTGAATCCCTGATAGACTTATTAAACATAGTCTCGTTCAGGCCAGAACTGACTGCTGAAAGAGCACTTCTGGCTAATACCAAAGACTGAAATACTAATTTCATCAACTTGAACCATACTTTGACTTGGGAATGGGGTCCATTCCCATCATGGTATTAGAGACACAAAAGACTTGGAGAAATTAACCCAAGAGCAAATGTCATGGGAAGATATTCTGGAACATCCTGTAGAATACCTGCAGAAAACAGAACAAAGAATGTGCCCTCAGTTTAGAAGAAAATGATCTAAGGGAAGAGTTGCTTGATAGAGATCAGGGTTGCCACCTCTTTTTTTTTTTTTTTTTTCTGGACTATCCAGAAATCAAACAGATTGTCCAACAGTCTGGAAAACACTGTACAAACTCTAGTATTATGTTTTAAAAAAAGAAACAGACTATCAGTTTGCTAAATCAGCAGATTAACTTTGCTTTTTTTCAGAAAAGCATAGTAAATCAACAGAAAGCAGGTATCCGGAATGGAAAGAGGGCATTCCCCATCAGCTGATGTCACAAAGGCATCACAAAATGGGTGGAATGTGGAAAAGAAGAGGGGGTGGAAATGGGTGGGGTTACTGGTGATGATTGGTGTGGCCTTTTTCTAGCTTTAGCCACAACAAAAGGTGTCAACCCTAACAGAGATGGCTAGACGTATTAAGACTGATGAAAGAAATAGATTACAAAAAGTCTTTCTAACCCAAAATATTAGAAGTCTGATAAAACAAATGAACACAGTAATCAAAACTTTTAACAGAACTTCATGTGATCTAACAGAAGCAAATATCATATATTACTGTGCAACTAAATTAATAAGTCTTGCCACAAAAGCAGAGCAATAAGGGAAAGGAAGGAAAAAATCAAATGCCATCATGGAAACATCAAAGAAAATGATAAAGGAATTGGGACAAGATGCATCACTGTTACAAGCATATAGAAGAAGAAACAGATAAAAATATTCAGAAAGATAGACCTGATAAAACCAACATGCAGTATCAAAACAGAGCAGTTCTATCATACACCATTGCAAATAAAACTAAACATATCAGCACAGGCAGAAAAAGTTAGAATATAACAAATATAAATTAAAAGTACAAAATGATTTTATTTGCATATTTGAAGATGCATTTTGGAGAAACATAACTATGCTGAATGAATAGAAGTAAAATAAACTAAAGTTAGATGTACAGGCTATGAAATGGGATGAAGTAACTGAAAAAGAATTTGAAACAAAATTAAGAAAAGCTCCTAAATGACAACCTGAGGCTTAGATGCAGTACCTAACTTCTGGCTAAAAGTATTGACATCTTTACACAAAGATTTGGCCATGAGTAAGAACTACTTGTATGTGCATCCCAAACGACACCTGGTTAACAAAAAAATTATACTCCTCAAGAGTGCCTGTAAGCTATCCTAAAAATATGTAGACCAATAACTTGCCTTCTGATCTATAAATTGCATACTGGAATTGGTGCTGACAGAATTGGTCATTTAGAAGAAAATTCAATAAAGGCAATACCATAAAATGGTAGTCATAAGGAACAAGGGGTCATCTGTTAGTCATAATAGAGAATTGTAAAATGGGGAAGAATCTAAGTATGGCACGGATAGATTACAAAACACATTTGACAACATCCCACATTTATGGATAAAGGAGTGCTTACAGATGTATATGATACCTTATATTGATCAATTACATTACAGTGGCAAACCACACTGCGGCTAAGCCATTATAAAGGACAAATTATTATCCCATGGATAAAAATTCAAAGGTGGCTATTCCCGGGTGATTCTGTCCTTGTTGCTCTTTTGCTTTGCCCTTGACCAATTAAACTGCCTACTTAACAGATCAGGTCATGGTTACAATTTGAATCTTTCCTACCAACATTCAGAAACATTTTTAACATAGGCTCTGTTAAAAATGTTTCTGAATGGTGGTAGAAAAGATTTTGAAGGAATTTTGAAAACTTGTTAACTTTTTCTTTTTTGATACTATAATGAAATGCTTTCAGGAAGTTTTAGCAATTAAAGTGTAATTTGTAGTTTAATTTAACATATCCTGGAATCACAGAGCTTGAGGTAGGGCAGCACTGTCTAATATCACACTGGTGTATGGGGGAGGGGGGTATTTAGCAAGTAAACATGCTAATTGCCTCTTACAAAACAGCTACCCTAGTAAATGACTCCCATGCTTTCAAACATGCTTTTTAACAGGTATATACATGGAATGGTGAATTTCTACACTTTATTCTGTTTTTTCAACTACTATTTGGATCACTTGTTTGTGTTTTTACTAAAGATTCGACTTGGACTAGTTTGTGCTTCCCTACTTTCATTAATGGATTTATACATTGGAAAGTTTTTAAAGAAACTATTTTTAGCATCTGTTAGGTGCAATATTCACAGTATGTATTTTATTGAGTGCCTGAACTCTAGGGAATCTTAGATCTTCTGCACAGAGAAGTTTCCACATTATTTGTTTTTGGGCCCACTATATTAATGTGCTGGGTTTCTGAGACTTCGAGGGACACTACAGAGACTTTGTTTTGGCTTTTAGTAAATATGCTTCGTGCAGTAGATAGTCCAGTGGGTTAAGACATTGAACTGGTAATATCGGCCAGATACTAAAAATCTTAAAAAAAATAAATAAAAATACAAAGAGCTTGTCATTGAGAATGTGGTGCATCTATTAAATCTAGCTTTACTATGAAAGCTAGAAAAAGAACCAGAGACATTTTGAAATTTGGAACCTTGCAAAAAGATTGAAAAGAGAGATCTAGCTTGGCCCTCCTTTGGAACCAGAAAAATCCTTAAAATCCTTTCACCCTCTGGTCTCTTGTCATAAATCAGTGAGAATAAACACTTTATGCACTTATAATTGGTGTATCTGAAATTGAGCAACTAGATTTATTTTCTTTCAGTCACTTGCATTGGTTTAATAGAAAAATCTACTATCACTGTATTTTACTTGAAATTGAGATCTGATATTGTCTGGCATGGAGTAATATAGCTACTAGTAATGCAGATTTATGGAGCGTATTAGGAAGATATGAAGTGCATAGTCCTCTCAACTTCTACCCAAGGTATATAGCTTTTTTTTCTTCCTCTTCAAACCTGAATTCAGTACCTGTAATCCTTTGTACAGCTTTGTTTCTTTTCAGAGAGTTAGTCAGAATTTCGCATTTGTTAGCTCAGTTGCCAACTAGCAGTTTTACAATCCAGTGCATAATTAAGCTGTAATTCATGGAAGGGGTGGGGGGGGGGGTCATTTACTCCTGAAAAGCAAGTTTTGGTCATGAGGTAAGCTCAAGGGACAAAACACAGGAGGGAGTAAGTCACATTATGGCCCACATTCCCTGCCACAGAACATTGCAATTATAACATTTTCTTTCTCCATTATCACTTGATCTATGTGGCAAGGGAAATGTGACTCTTGCGCCAATACTGAAACTAGCAGAAAGGTTACCACATTGTGTGTCTGATATTAATATTTTCATGTGAGCTGTACTACAACAGGTCCTCAAGCCTAACAGAAGGGCACATGACACTGCTTTGTCAAATGGGAGAAGAGCCCAATGTAGACTATTATATGCATGAGAAATTCTAGTCTTCTGGACTGCTGTGTAAATGGTCGTTTTATGTATGCAAGCAGCCATATGAAATGCTAATTTTATTAATGAATGTGATACATTAGTTGAGATTTTCTTAGGTGACCCTGATACCAGCCTTTTTTAATTGGAAATTGTGACATCTTGATACCATACTGACCGTCTTTCTATGGCGTAAAATCTGACAGAATGGCAGCTTGTTAGCATCTGCTGAACTGTGCAATTCAGTTCTAGCATAAATGCCATTACAGAACATGAACTAACAAAGCATTAAGTGGAGTTTGGTGCAAGTCATCAAAAAATGCTGGGGACATCTGCATTTTGAAAGACTTAGTATCCACAATATCTACTGAATCAAAATTTTTATTTTAGACTTGTATCTCCCAGACTGCATATAAGTTTAGATTAGGTCATCATGATACTCTCCTAGACTTCAAAAATAATACTTTGTTCCTCCTCCATTAAAAAAAAAGGAATCCAACCCCAGGACAACTTTAAAACTGACTCACAATCACTGACTATGCACTATAAAAATAAAAACGACCATTTGAAAAATTGTACTTTATTAAAATCAGTAAGTGCTTTCATCAAGAACATATATATTTTCTTAGAACTCCATCAGACTGTTAAATTCCATTAATCTACAACACTTTAATACAATCAATTAAAATTCACACAACTTTTATAATTCAGTTACACTCATTTTAAACATGTTTATAACCTGTTTCCTTCAACAAATTTAAAGCTCAGAAAATCACTGAGCCCTGTTTTTCCATGGCAATCAACAAAATTGTTCATCTAAATTCTTTGGCTTTTTAACTTATTTTAATGAACCTGTCCAATGTCACATTTATAATGGTCTGTTTACATAAAAACTTTTTAAAACCAGAACTGGCAAAATGCCTACATAATGCATTTAATGTACTTTTTGAAAATGGAAATCTGGTATTCATAAAAGATCTTGTAGTTTTCTGTACATAAAATTCATTACATGAAATGCATACTATGATGCAAACAATCAGAACTACAAGAAAAATACCCTGGTGACATCACTGACTCTTGTATAGAAGAAATATAACAAATGGATCTTTTTGCAATATACTTTTGTGAACACTGTTCATATTTAAATGTCTACATTTTATTAATACTACCCTTGCATATCAATGCACTTTGTTCAAGAATTTGCTGTCTGCTTCTCTTTAGTGATAGACAGGTCTTGTACCCAGTTTAATAGTCAAATATTCATGTGCAGATAACATTTTCCAATTATATACTATAATGTTCATATCAATCACATCTGTAAAATGGGTAATGGCCCTTGATATTTCTGAGTCTGTTTTTTAGGTAATTTTTTATTTCTTGAATTTTTTTTCAACAGGATACCGTCTCAATAAAATATAAAATCTGTATAAAACACTTATTTCTTCCTTCATTCTGTCTTCCTCTCTCAAGATATTTGATTTGTTTTGCCTAACTATAAAGTATTCCCTCTTAGTTTAAACAGATGCATACTATTAAAGTGAAATATTGAGTTACTATTGTAACTAATAGTTTCTAATTCTTTTTTGTTTTATGCACATTTAAATATAAAGTCAATTGCAAAAGTAGATGTCGGTTCCTAATTAAAAAAAAAAAAAATTGCATTCAGATTATTCACAAACTGCATCAAATCCATTAAACTACCTTTCGAAGTGGTACCAACATTCAACTATTTTAAATAAAGCATCCATATTGACATAATTCTTTTGCCAAAAGTACTAAATGTGCATGGCTAGGCCCATAGCAGCACCCATTGCCCCTCCATATTTTTGTTAAATATTTTTCATAGCAGACAAAATTACCAAATTAATAAACATTGTGTTACCTAATAATTAACCTATCATTCACCATCAAGATTTTATCCTCTAACAGTTAACATATATTGGGATGGTGTTCCAAAGTTTAAATACATAGTATAGTGATACATGCATACGATTGTGTCCATTAATTGTGAATATGATAGTTTGCTTGCTCAAGCCAGTTTAGTTGTTTCAGTGTGCTACACTGAGTCCTATAATTATGACTGGCAGCAAATGTGGCTACTTTACTATAACAGGTATAGTTCATCTTTAAATGAAGTACTTAGATTTGTAAGAATAAGTGAGGCATTTAGCAGGGATGGAAGTAGATGCTAGTGTTTTTGTATTGTTTGTCAGGTAGTGTTTGATTCTATAGAGGGAGCAGAGTCTCTGGTATGCCTTTTTAATGGCTTGAAATGTGTTGCTCAAATCTGAGGTTGTCAATTAGGGTATCCAGAAGTTTTGTTTTGTTTATGGTTTTGGTTATGCTACTGGATCAGGTCATTTTGAAAGACTGTATTTCATTTTGGTAGTGTTTAGGAGTGAAGAACAGAATTTATTTATTTATGTTTTTTTTGTGATGTCCTGAAGTGTTGCTAAGGATGGGGTTGCACAGATGAGGGCTGAATTGTCAGCATATTGAGCTTTGCTAGCAAGGTGGGTATAAGTATACTGTTTATGAAAATGTTGACAGAGGATGCCTAATATTGATAATTGTGGGACACAGATGGAAACAGGTAGAGATTTTTTTTCCATTTTATAGTCAGAAGTTTTATTATAGTAGAGACAGAGACCAGGAGGAATGAGACTAAATGTGAAATATAAGGACAGGATTGGGAGAATACTGTCTGCATAAAGTAGGAGTCAAACTGAAATGATATTGAGTCAGTGGCCTTAGAAGTAGAAGAGGGTGTGGTGGTTTGGCCAGGACATAGTAGCTTTTTTTTACTGATGCCCAAAAAGGTCTGGGATATTTTTATTTATATTGACTGATGGGATAATCTGTTTATCCATTTTCATGTGGTCTTTAGTGAGATTTCTAAGATGCCTAATTGTATGAAATGTATTGTGTTCCGTTTATGCCTGTCTTCCCAATAGAACCATGATATTAGTTTCTTTAGTTAGCAATGGTGCAAGGTTTGATTTGACTCTTTATTCATATAGGGGCTAGACTCTTAAGAATATTTATGAACATTTAAAGTATGAGATGGCTGTGTCAGGTGACATAGATTTTAATATGTTCTAATAATACTGAGTTAGAGCACTGATAAATGTGTCTTTGTTAACCAAATACATAATACAACAAAATGTATGAAATTAAAAGCAAAAAGGTAGCAAAGACAGGGCTCCAGTTTCTTCAAAACAACACAGCACTGAGTGTCAATAAAACAGCTGTGTTGGTTTGAAGAAACTGGAGCCCTGTCTTTGCTACCTTTTTGCCTTTATTTCTGGACTTTCAGTGGTTTATTGCAGAGACACCTGGATATTGTTATTTTTTTCTTCAAAATGTATGAATTGTTTTTGGATTGGATACCGTTTCTAAATGCATAGGTGGTAAGTTGGTCACTTGTGTCTGGCCGACATCCCAAATGTTTTAACTGTGTTTGGTTTGTTGGAAAGGTCCAGTCTAAAGCTGAGTGCCTGTCACAACTTTTCATTTGTAGTGGTGGAGGTGATGACATGTGTAAAGCTCTTTAAGTTAATTGACACAGGGAGTGTCATTGTTGATCAGATGCAAGTCTGCTGAGGTTGTCAAGTCTAACAGTTTCTTGTTGAACATAGGGAAATATACAATAAAGGATATCCTAAGCTGTTCAAATATTGTTACCAGATAGAATATATATATATATATATATATATATATATATATATATATATATATAGCTGAGATGCACAGACTTTTAATTGATTTTGAGGAGTAATATGTGGAGTTCTGCACTGTTGAATTTTGAGAGCTGTAGGTAGGGTTATTTCTACTAAACAGATCAAATGCATATAACAGCAGCAGTTATAAGAATATATGCACTCACACTGTCTCTCTCTCTCTCTCTGTCTCTCTCTCTCTCTGTCTCTCTCTCTCTCTCTGTCTCTCTGTCTCTCTCTCTCTCTCTGTCTCTCTCTCTCTCTCTCTCTCTCTGTCTCTCTCTCTCTCTGTCTCTCTCTCTGTCTGTCTGTCTCAGTCTCTGTTGGCAAGGTTTGCACTGCCTGACATCAACAAACTAAAATGTATTATGGTGGCTATTATTTATGCATACATTTCCCATTTTTTCCTATGTAGTTTGCCCCTACTTTAAGATCTCAATTCTAGTTGTTTTATCTCTGTTACTATATTCATTACTTCTAATATAGTTGGTTTAGATTTTGATTTCCATTTTCTAGTAGTTGCTTTTTTGGCAGCCACTGTTAGCAATCTTGGTGTGATTTTATTAATAAATCCTTGTCCTTTTTATTTCTGCCTATTATAAGCTGCTAAGTCACACAGTTAAAGAACCAAATATTCACTTCAGTTGCTGCTCCAATATTCCAAAGAAGTTTCTGATGTTAGAAATGAAAGCTCTAAATCCTTTAAGCTTGTATACTTTTTTTTGGATATTAAAGTGTTGAATTTGATCATCTGGGAGGCCTTTAATGGTACTGGAGCAGCAACTGAAGTGAATATTTGGTTATTGGTGTCTTTACACTTCAGTATTTCAGAGTTAAAGAAGTCAGACCCAAGAAAGGTCTGGATGCTATTTTATGCCCCTGCACTGGCCCAGTAATCAAGGAGCCTCGATCCTTACCACTGGCAACAGTGGGGGATGTACACACTGGGAGGATGACAAGTACACACAGTAAAGTGCAATTTCCCTTAAGAGCACAGAGATCAGTCAGTCTGAGGATGGTTTCTCCCTCTTTCTCCAGATCCCCCAATAAGACTTTCCACTGGCACAGCTATAAGGTTGAGATCTCAGTTGAGTGGCCAAGCCAAAACCTCCAGCACCCTCTTTGTCCAACCAGTGTTTCATGTCCCTGCCCAAGTAGCTGACACATGCTTTGAGGTTTGATTTATATAGACACACCTGGGAAAGGCTGGCACAGGTTTACTAGCTATGCCCCCTTCTGCCCAGACTATAAGATAGTTCCAGCTGCCACCAGCCACCCTTATCAGCTACTATAAAGCTCTTAACATAGGGTATTCAATCCTACTGTGTAATGTTACTGTTAATCCGAATGGTAGTCTAACCAAGAGCAAGGCTATTTAGGAGTGGCCTGTGCAGTGCCACCAAATAAATATGCAAGTACTCTAAGAGCTTAAATATTGCCAAGCAGACCAGCCATAATTAAAAGGTTTATATTAAATAATAAAAGAACAAGACGATACTCAGTAATCGGCTACATCAGAGTTCAAAATCACAGAAAATATTTAAAACATTACAGGACAGTCTCTAATAAATAAAACATCTAAGCTATACTTTACTATATTCCTATCTGAATCTGAGTTACTGTACCCTAAAAACTTATAGCAAGGCAAGTGCAGAAGGTGGTGAGTGGATGTTTCCAGGTCAAAGACTAAATACAAACTGCACAGTTTTTCTCTCTGGGAGAGTTCTTAAATTAATATCAAATATTACTGCTGGGTTAGCTTGGATGACATCACTTTTTGTCATCTGACTTTAGTTCCCAAGCTAAACCCCCTTTGTCAGAAATTAATAATTTATCATCTCTGTGTGAGAAATGCACATCTCTCAGATGTTTGAAGATCCTGGAAGTCCTAAAACAATAAAACATTTCTGCATCTCAAACCTAGTAATTACTTCTCTTCCAAGATGATACAACAACTTCTAACTCTAGACCTTGTCTGCTACTGAACTGAAACTAAGAACTTTTATAGCATGATCGTAAAACAATTTAATTTCAACTTATTTTCTTGATACCATTTAAAATCTCCTTGTGTTCTGACTGAGTGCTTCTCAAACTCTTAAGTATATTTTTTGGCACTTTAACTTTTCAGAGTTCTGCACGGTCTTAATTTTTGCTTGACTGAATGACATATATTTGCTGGCATTGTTTTCTGATCTGTTCTGAAACTGGTTTTCTCCCTCCAACCCACCCTATTCCTGTGTAGTGTTATAGTTGGTGGCTTTGCAGTTGCACACCCCTACTGTAAATTTGATCTGGGACACTCATAGGTTCATACGTTCATACTAGGCTATCTGCCCTAGGGCATGTATAAGCCTAGCCAGAGTGTGTTTGGCTTTCGCCACCCATTTTAAATTAATTTTACTGTGCCTTGTTTTGAGGTTAGTATACTGTGCCTCTGTCTAACAGTGACACAGAAGTGATAGCCGGGGTAAACCTACGATCTCCCATCCATTCATCAAGATTCCTCTTGAAGAGAGTCAATGTGGGACTCTGCCTAACCTGGACTGGGATTTTATTCCAGAGTGAAGGGAGCCTCTGGGTTATGAATCTGTCCCTCCAGCATGTCCTATTTATTTCAGTGCTGAGGTTCAAGTCTCTCGAGCGCGTAGCTCGATGGGATTTGGATTTTCTGAGGTGCAGCATGTCCATTAATTCCGGGTTGGACATGGCTTTATACATCAGGCACAGATCGCCTCTGAGCAGGCGGTATGCCACTGAGTAGAGCTGGAGTTTCTTTAACCGGGCAGCATATGGCATCTGTTTGAGCCCTTTGATCCTCTTGGTGAGGTACTTTTGGGGTCTTTCCAGTTGCTGCAGGTGTCTGGTAAGGTACATCCCAAAAGGGGCATTGTACTCAATTATGGGCCTGATGAGGGATGAGTAAAGAGGCACGATGACCTCCCCTGATCTAGATGTGAATCCCTTCATGATTAGGTGGGCAATATAAAATGTTTTTCTAACCACTTTGGCCACGTGGTTGTCAAATGAGAGATTGCTATCGGGTCCCCAGGTCCCTAATGACTTATTCTGTACTTAATGGATTACCACCTATGTGGTAATTTGTGGGCACTTTGTTTTTGCCAAAGGGATGACTATACACTTTTTGGCGTTTAGCTTGAGGCCATGGCTCTGGCACCAGTTGTCTGTTTCTATGAGGCCCTTTTGGAGGATGCTTGTGTCGGCTGGAGAGTTGATTATGGCACCCAGTTTGCAGTCATCTGCGAACTTGGTCAGCCACAGTCCTTCCGTGTTGGCCTGTACCGAGAAATATATACCGAACAAGAGAGGTCCCAGGACTGAGCCTTGTGGGATGCCACTTGTAACTGGTTTGGAGTCTGAAATGGCTCCAACAATTCTAACCATGTGGGTTCTGTCCTTGAGCCAGTTTGCAACCCATCTAGTGACATAGGGGTTTATATTTAAGCTGGTGAGCTTATCTATAATGCCCGAGTGGGGTATTGTATCGAAGGCTTTTGCGAGGTCCAGGTAGGCTGTGTGGACCACGTTCCCCTCGTCAATGGCCTTGGTGACTGTTTCAAAGAAATTGACCAGGTTTAAGAGGCAGGATCTGCCCTTAACAAAGCCAAACTGGGTAGGATCCAGTGTCTGTAGGTCCCCAATATCTTTATTTATGAGGTCCATGATGATCCTTTCCATAGCTTTGCAGACCAAGCTAGTCAGGCTTATGGGGCGATAGTTTCCAGGATCCGTTGAGGCACCACCTTTGTGGAGAGGGACCACTGTTGCTGTACGCCACTCTTTGGGTACATATCCTGTAGTAAGGCTAAGATTGAACAGTAGTTTTATGTTTGGGTTTAGCTCTTCTTGGAGTTCATGTAGGACACAGCCCGGGACACCATCTGGTCCCATCGATGCTGTGTTTTTTGCTTTGGAGAGGGCAGCTCTTACCTGAGCATCTGAGATGTCAGGGGGGCAGCACTCTGTTGGGATAGATATTTGCCCTTTTGGTGGGGAGAGGGGGGGAGAAGTTTGCACTGAACCTGTCAGCTAGGATGTTGGCAATGTCTGTGGGCTCGGTGTATTTTTTGTCATTTTGGACTAATTCTGAGCATATCTGGGAATTCCCACCCAGGTTCCTAACATAACTAAAGAAAGCCTTGTGATTATCCTTAGTGTCCTGTGCAATTTTTCTCTCGAAGCTGGCCTTAGACGATTTTATGAGTGCCCGTAGTTTTTTGCTAATACTGATCAGAGATGCCTTCCCTTTTTGGGATTTTGCTCTATCATGTAGTAGCTTCCTCCTTCTATTGTATAGTTTGTTTATGGCTGGGGTCCACCAGACAGGACGTCTGCCTTTGGAGGATTGGGTCTTGGTTTTATTTGGGATTGCATGATCCATGCATTCCTGAAGGTGTTCATAGAATGCGTTTATAAAGGATTCTGCGGTCTGGGCCGTATTTTCCACAGGCCCGGGGGCTTTGAAGGATTTCGCCTCGGTTTTGAGGCGTGTGAAATTTGCTTTAGAGAAGTTTTTTACTGTGGTTTTCCTGGGCAGGGGGTGGGGTCGGGATGTGAATATCCAGTGAGATTAGTTTATGGTCTGATCTTACCAGTGAGGGATACACTTCTGGTCTGGAGCATAGTGTCCCCATGTTGGTGATGATCAGGTCCAGTATGTTTTCCCCTCTTGTGGGAGTGGTAACAAGTTGTTCCATAGCATTTGGGTTTATAAATTCTAGGAACCTTTGGGCTAGGGTGTTGGAGCTACAGTAATGCTCCCAGTCTATGTTTGGGTAGTTGAAGTCGCCCAATATAATGGTGTTTGGAGAGACATTCATATTTTCCAGTATTCTCAGGAAGGCCAAGTGGGGTTCCTGTGTTTGGGAGGGTGGTCTGTAGCAGGCTATAAACTGGAAGGCAGTTTTACCCACAGTTAGTTGCACATGGATAGTCTCTGATGCTTTGTGCTGTGCCACCAACCTGGAGGTGTGGGTATCTTTGACGAATATTGATACTCCCCCTCCTTTTGTGGTTCGGTCCAAGTTTTGGGGCCGAAAAGCATGGTATGAGGTATAACATGGTACTGGTGGGGTGGTCTCGGAGCCTTGAACCAGGTTTCTGTTACTGCACAGATATCGATGTTCTCCATGCTAAGGAGAGTTTCGAAAAGTGCATCTTGAGATTTAGACTTCTGGCATTGAGTAGCATTACTCTTAGTTTCTTATCCCTTGTGATACCTATGGAGGTGGATTTGTCTTTTGAGCCTTGCCTACAAAAGGCACTATGGGGTAGCAAGAGCCTTTGCCAATATCCAAAAGCCCAGGGGTGACAGGTGCAAGCCGTCCCTAGCGAAGCATCGTGGCTTGTCGAGCATGTCATCCCAGGCTGACAGGCATTGGATCCCCTTTGAATGACACCAACACTTAAGCCAATTGTTGAAATTGATCATCTTGTCTTCATATTGTGGCATCATTCTTGGTGAGGGTAAGATGCTACTCAAGGTCAGGGTCATACCGGCCTGGGCTACATGCTCAGAGAGCTCCTCTGTCTCTTTTCATGTAGTCCAGGGAGGTACGTCTCAGGTCATTCACACCAGCATGGACAATGACTGAGTCATATTTGTACTTGCCTTGGAGTGACCTGAGTGCTTGTGTTATGCGGCAGATCCTAGCACCCGACAGGCAGCTCACCGTGACCTTCTCCTTGTTCAGCCTGGTGAGCGGGACGTCAGTGTGCCTGATGACAGAGTCACCTATTACAAGTGTATCAGGTGTGTTGTTTAGCCTTAAGGGCTGTGACTGTTCGGCACACTAGCTTTGTGAGCTATGTGTTGCATGTGTTTTGTTTTGGGGTAGCGGTTGCTTGGGTGTCTGCTTTGGAGGTCTCTGCTGCTTAGGCAGATTTTTATTTAGAGCCTCCTAGTATGTTTTTGTGTGTTTATGTGTTTGGTTTGTTGTCGTGGTAGGTCTATGTGAGACTGGAATTGTAGTGAGTGTGGTTTCCTTCTCCTCCTGACTGGTTACGCCAGTACTGAGTTGAGAGAGCTTAGCCTCCAGTTTGGCTATATGGTTGCATCTCTCACATGTGTTGGAATTTGTTGGGAGGAGGAGAGGGTTGTCTGTGTACATGAGGCAGTTGTAACATTGCCTCAAGATTCCCAGATTCACCAGCTGGACCAGAGAGGAGATTGACAACTGACCTTTGGACATGCTAGAATAGTATTGGGAATTCCTTTATAATTGAAAAAAGGGCCAATGGGGAGCAAGGTACTCAAGGGGAGTTTGTGAGGGTGTAGTGCTTTTAATTTTTTAGAGCTGACTTGTATAATTGCTTTAGTGAGCAAGTGCCAGGTAACTTAAATGCAATGTGTTACAGGTAACTTAAATGCAAAAACGACAAACAGTAACTTTCTTTCAAGTGAAACAAGGAAATAAGTACAGTAAGCAATGCAGATATCACTAGGGATCCACAGAAGTGCTAAAAGGCAGCGTTTTAGGTGGAATTAGCGTTTCAGGGAAATAAACAAACAACAAGCATACAAATAAAGCTAGATTCAGCAGGCCTGGATCTAGTCTATGCTACAGCAAACAAGGTGTACCAATTTCAGTAAGAAACAGTTAGAATATGCAGGCACTATAAACCTCTAACCAGAAATTCCCTGCTCAGAAGGGCAGAGTCCAGCCTCTCCTCCCACAAGAGTGCAGACCGCAATCCTTCTTAACGTAAAATAACTGGCCTGAAGCCCAAGTGCTTAAACCAGAACTAATACACTTTTAGAATAACAGACACTGAGCTCTCAATCAGCAGTTCCCAACTTAGAAGGATGTAAGCTACCTGTCCTGCCACCACAGTGCAGGCCACAAACCTTCCTAATGTAAAACAACTGGTCTGAAGCCCAAGTGCTTAATCCAAAAGACTTAGAAATGATAGCTACACTTTAATCAAGTTACTACCAGCAGTAATAAATACAACAGAATACTTTAAAGAATGCCTGGATTAGTGCTCAAGTTATACAAACAAAGCTAGATTCAGCAGGCCTGGATCTAGTCTATGCTACAGCAAACGAGGTGTACCAATTTCAGTAAGAAGCAGTTCAAATATGCAGGCACTATAAGCTTTAACCAGAAATTCCCAGCTCAGAAGGACAGAGTCCAGCCTCTCCCCCCACAAGAGTGCAGAACACGAACCCTCTTAATGTAAAATAACTGGCCTCAAGCCCAAGTGCTTAAACCAGAATTAATACACTTTTAGAATAACAGACACTGAGCCCTCAATCAGCAGTTCCCAACTTAGAAGGATGTAAGCTACCTGTTCTGCCACTACAGTGCAGACCACAAACCTTCCTAATGTAAAACTGGTCTGAAGCCCAGGTGCTTAAACTAAAAGGCTTACAATGAGTTACACCAAGCAGTAATAAATACAATTGAGTACTTTTAAGATGACGCAAAAGCAAAATAAAGTAGGAAAAAACACAAATACAGTAAAAGCAGATAAATTTTTTTTTTTTTTTTTTTTTTTTTTAGGAAAGAGAGAAAGGAGTAGCAGAAACTAAGCTGATTGGCCTTCTCAAATGCTCTCCCTGTACTGGGTAGAATGAGGTAATGACACTAGACTGGGAGGAGGGTCCCAGATCAAATTTACACACGGGCGGGCAACTGCAAAGCCACCAACTATAAAAACACTATACCAACAAGGAGGGAGGGTGGGAAACAAACAGCAGAAATGTTACTCACAGCTGAAAAGCAGCAGTGAGCCTTTAAATGAAAGTTTTAAACAGCTAAAGGAGCCACTAGAAAAAAAGAGTTTAACTGCAACAAGTTATCATAAACAAACAACCCAACAGATGCTTAATAAGAGTGGACAATTTCCAGTTAATACCTCACACACAGTGAAACTAGCTAGAAAAAATACACAGTACACAAAGTGCTATAAACAACAAAGAAATAAAGAACAAAATAAACAAAAAACAGGATACTTAATGTTATATATTGTAGCTCCGAGTTTGCTGAGTGTCCTTCCTTCGATCAGCTCACTGTAAAAATGTCTGGAGTCTAGTGTTCATTCTACCCAATACAAAGAGAACATTTGAGAAGGCCAACCCACTTGGGTTCTTAACCTTCAATTATCTTCTGCTCCTCCTTCCTCCCTTTGCACTTTACTAAAAAAAAAATCTCATTGTGTTCTGGCTGAGTGTGCTTCTCAGCTGATTAGTATATTGTCTGGCAGTTTTTAACTGTTCAAAGCTGAATAAAACAGTTGAATTCAGTTCAGAATACATTTTGAATAAATTGCATTTATTTAAACTATTTGCTTTAATACTGCTACACACTCATGTGGTAGCATGCACTGCACGTTCAGTTGTTTTTAGTGCTATTTTAGCTGCTTTCTGAAAAAAAATTCTAAGCTTGTTCCTGCCTTTCCTGTAACTAGTCTAGTCCAGATACAGATTTGCTGTATCCAGGACTGTTGGTAAGCTTTTGAGTCCCCCCAAGCCTTTCTGTGTGGGAGGGAATCCTAGCTTATCTGTGGGATGGTAAGCACTAGGTAGCCTATCACAAGAGGAGTGGTTTCTGGCCCAGAAATTGTAGCTTATTGGCCGTTTGGGCATTTTTGCCATCTCTTTCAACTTTCTGGTTTAAAAGCCCACAGCTGTGCTTGTTTCCTGCCTTTCCTGTAACTAGTCTAGTCCAGATGCAGATTTGCTATATCCAGTACTATTTGTAAGCTTCTGAGTGGTACCAAAGTCTGCTCTTCAATTGTTCCCTTAGATATGCTAGTTCTCTCTTCTCTTACACTTTTACTAGCTTATTAGATTAGCACTTTACCAGACTTCTTGTAGCAATTATTGTAGCACACAAGTGCTACCAGCACTAAACCTTCTACAAGGAAACAGCTCCAGTACTTATTTATTAATGCCCACCCCTCAAGGCATGTCTAAAGGTCAGTTGTCTGTGCTTTTTCCTATTAATCTGGTGAACTTGGGCATCCTGAAGCAATGCAGCAACTGCCTCATGTACACTGACAACCCTCTCCTCTTACCTCCCAACACTCAGACTTGAGAGATGCACTTATATATCCAAATCCAAGACCAAAATAGCTGGTCAAGAGGAGAAGGTCAACACTTGCACCACACCACATGGAACACATAGCCCTCCAGAACACACACCAGCACTGCCTTCACATAAAAACACAAACCACACACCCACCTTTGTGGAGGGTCTCTAAAAATCTACCCAAGCAGCAGAGACCTCCAAGGCAGAAATGCACTCCACCACCACCACAACACTAATCATGAGACACATAACTCTCCTAAACAATGTGCCACTTAACCAAAGCTCCTAAGGCAAAACAGCATGCCCAATATACTAGTCATGGTGACTCGATAGTGAGGTACACTGATGTCCCACTAGCTATGTTGAATAACGAGAAAGTAACACTCAGCTGCCTATCAGGTGCCAGGATCCACCACATAATGCATGCACTTGGGTCCCTCAACAACAGGTACAAATATGACTCTGTCATTGTACATGTGGGTGTGAATGACCTGAGATGTACCTCCCTAGACTGCATGAAAAGAGACGTGGAGGAGGTCTCAGATTATGTAGCCCAGGCAGGTATGACCCTACCCTGAGCAGCATTATACCATCACACAGAATGATACCACAGTACAAGCAGAAAATGATTGATTTCAACAATTGGGTATGTTTCTGGTGTCATTCTAAGGGGATCCAGTATCTGTCTGCCTGGGATGACATGATTGACGGACCTCGATGCTTTGCCAGAGAGAGCCTGCATCTATCACCCCTGGGCTTCTGGATACTGGCCAAGGCTCTTGCCGCTCCTATAGTGCCTTTTTTAGGCAGTGTTCCAAAGACTAAATTACCAGCATAACCGCTACAAACAAATGCAATATGAGGGTTATGCTGCTCAATGCTAGAAGTCTAAGTCTCAAAATCCACTCATTTTGAAGCACTCCTTAAAATGGAGAACATTGACATTCGTACTGTAACAGAGACCTGGTTCAAGGCAGCAGAAAACACCCCTGCATTACCAGGCTATAACTCATTCCACACCTTTCGGCCCCAGAACTTGGACTGAAGCTCCAAAGGTGGTGGTGTTTCCATATTTATAAAGGATGCGCACACCTCTAGGCTGGTAGCCCAACATAACGCATCTGAGATACTTCAGGTGCAGCTAACACTGGGTGAGACAACAATTCAGGTCGTAGCCTGCTATAGGTCCCCAACCATGTCCCAAGACTTGCACTCCACATTTCTAAGCAGCCTGGAGAATATTCGGGTCCAACCTAACACTCTCATACTGGGTGACTTCAACTACCCCTCCATTAACTGGGAAAACTATTCATGTACCAATACACTTGCCCAACATTTCCTGGAATTCATTAATTCCAATGCTCTGGATCAGCTCATTCGTACCCCAACTAGAGGTAGCAACATTCTTGACCTGGTCATTACTAACCTGGGTGACTGTTGCTCTACACCAGTAGTCATCTCCTCCCTAGTTAGATCTAACCACAAACAAATGACCCTAGAAATCCACAACCCTCCCACCACTATCCCCCACAAAGGTAACCATCATGAAAAACTTCTCCAAAGCTAACTTTGGGCTCGTAAAAACAGAGGTGGTTAACTTCACGGCACCTATGCAAATGGAAAATAGTTGCATGACCACCGAATCCTACACCAATGCACTGTACGAACACGTACACAAATGCATGGATCTCGCCATACCCAATAGAACCAAGATCCTCTCCTTCAAAAACAGGAAGCCAGTCTGGTGGTCTCCTGCCATAAACTAGCTCTACAACAGGAGAAAACTGATGCAGAAGAAGGTAAAGTCCCAAGACTAGAAAAACTCCCTTATCAGCCTCAATAAAAAGTTGAGATCCCTCATCAAATCCTGGAAAGCTAGCTATGAAAACAGAATTGCAGCAGATGGTAAAGACAACCACAATGCCTTCTATAGTTATGTAAAGAATCTCCATGGCAATACCCAGATTTGCTCTGAGCTACTGCACAATGGACCCTCATATACCGAGCCAACATATATTGCCAATATACTGTTCAACAGATTCAGTGCCAACTTTACCCCTCTTTCCCTCCAAAGTACCAATCACAATACCACTAGATTGCCAGGCACCCAGTATTACTGCTGCACAGGTTAAAACAGCACTGTCAAAGCCCAAGAATATAGCTTCTATGGGACCTGACAATATCCCTGGCTGTGTTCTACATAAACTACTGAGTGAACTGGCACCTCACCTGTGTGCCCTGTTCAATCACAGCCTCACCTCAGGCTTTGTCTCTACCAAATGACACAGCTACAGTCATCCCTCTCTGCAAAGGAGGAGTGATTACAGACCCTGGGAAATATTGCCCCATTAGCCTTAGTCTGATATGCAAAGCTATGGAACGCATCATCATGGACCTAATAAACAAGGTTATAAGGAATCTCCAAACTCTGGATCCCACACAGTTTGGTTTTGTGAAAGGTAAATCATGCCTGCTCAACTTGATCGACTTCTTTGAGTCAGTCACCACAGCTGTGGATGAAGGCAAGGGGGTTCATACAGCCTACCTTGATCTGGCCAAGGCCTTTGATACCATTCCCCGCTCAGGAATCATAGAAAAACTCACTAAGCTAGGCATCAATCCCTAAATCACTAGGTGGGTTACAAACGGGGTCTGCTACTTTCACACTGTGGCTTCTACCTGTGAGCCAAAGTCAGACTGCAGACCAGTCAGAAGTGGAGTCGCACAGGATTCGGTCCTGCGTCCTTTCCTGTTTGGTATCTTCTTCTCTGAAGTCCTGGCCAACATGAAGGTACTCTGGCTGACAAAGTTCGCAGATAATTGCAAGTTGGGAGCTATTATCTCCCCAAGTGATGTTGACTTTCTACAGAAAGGCCTCACTGAATCCAACGACTGATGTCAGAGCCAAGGCCTTAAGCTCAATGCCAAAAAATGTCACCCCCCTTGGCAATAACCCGGTTCCCTTGAATTACTATTGATGGTAGTCCACTGAATACAGAAGGTGTTATAAGAGCTCTGGAAACACAGGTTAACAGCCACCTCTCTTTTGAGCACCACACTGCCACTGTGGTCAAAGTCCTATGTGGCACATCTCATTACTAAGGGTTTTGCATCCAGGAAGAAAGAAGTCATTGTCTCCCTCTACTCTTCCCTCATTAGGCCAATCATCGAGTACAATGCCCCATTTGGCATGTACCTCACTAGACACCTGCATCAACTGGAGAGGCCACAAAAGTACCTCAGAGGATCCTAGGCCTTAAACACTTGTCCTATATAAACAGACTCAAACTCCAACTATTCTGTCTCATATTGCCTACTTAGACATGATCTCTGCTTGACTTACAAAGCCATGTCTGATCCAGCTCTGTTAGAAATGCCACATCTAAAGAAATCCCAATCCTTCCACATCACATGCTCCAGAGACTTCAACCTCATTACCACAATCAATAGAACATGCTGGAGGGACAGGTTCAAACCCAGAGACTGCCCATTGTATGGAATAGACTTCCCATACATGTCAAGCAGAGCACTCACTGGCCCTCTTCGAGAAATCTTGAGTGGATGGGAAATGGAAAATTCACCCCAGGGATCACTCCAATGGCTCTACTCGACAGAGGCACTGGGAATTAAGGTCGGGTGGCATGATGCCAGGGTAATCCCATGGGCTAGGCTTGTAAAGGCTCCAGGGCCATTAGCCCAGTACACACCTATGAACCTATGACGTTTTGCAAGTTAACCCACCATGTTCTAATTTCTACTGTTAAAACATACATTTACACAATTGCAATAGTTTATATACATTTCTGTTCTAAGTCAGCAGGACATGCTGTGGTTACATTTTAGATCAGTACTTTACACACACTTCTGTATGAATCATATCGGTATTCAATTCACAATTGACAAAATTCCAGATAGCTGGGCTGGAAGTGTTTCCTTTTGTGACAGCCATAAGAAGGTATGGGTGTTAACTTGAAGTATACAAAAGGTGCTATAGGTTCGAATAATAAATGGTTTTGTATTTGCATTATTACCAATATAACAGAGAACCAATTTTATAAGTGCAATAATATCCCCCAAGGTGGGTGTTACAGGGAATTAGTGGGATAGTCGCAGCATTTCTTGGACATCTTTATAATACCCATCGTATCAGGCATTGTTTGCTTAAAGTAGTAATCTTCTAGTCTTATAATAATTTCCAGAAACACTGGGACACATTAAAAAAAGCATTCCCTATTTTACATAATGCATACAGAATCTGAATTTAAAACAAGCTAAAATCACTATTAGAAGTCTATAGTTACTTGAATGTGCATGTCCCAACAATGGAGACCTAAGAGGACAAAACATTTGTACTCTTACAATGTAAGTCAGTGAAAGTGTCATGTGCAATACTAACATGATATAGAAAAGGGAACCTGACTTCAAGATGACTGTCAGAAATATGAGAGGTTTTATGTAGTCAACTCCAAAATTACAAGAACTGTAACTGGTTTAAAATGGCAGCAAAAGTGCCATTTCAAAAAAGTAATACAAGCAATCCTATACACAAGTGAGAGTTTAGCTCTACAATTAGTACAATTCCATATTTCAACTAATACAAACATCTATGTTTTACTATAATCTTCCAACTTAAAGGAACACAGATGTCTTCTGTGTTAACAGAAACCTAGAA
Organism: Protopterus annectens; assembly: GCF_019279795.1. Lineage (NCBI taxonomy): Eukaryota > Metazoa > Chordata > Ceratodontiformes > Protopteridae > Protopterus > Protopterus annectens. The sequence goes on along the minus strand of NC_056743.1, from coordinate 1,093,924,714 downwards.
ACAGGGAGTACTAAGAAACATGAATAGGAAAATATAGAAAAAGCAAATATAAAGCATACACCTTTTGAAAAATACTGGAATAAAGAAACTCTAGGACATGTCCATATGTAAAGCAAGTGTTTGGCATTAGCATTAAAATAAGGGTGTGCATAAACAAACCAGATTTGCAGTAAAATAATAAAGATCTGTAAAGGTACTTTTTATTTCACATGAATATGTGCACCATATCAAAAGCTCATACTACTTGGGAATTGACTTTGCTGAACTAAAGCAAATATGCCATATACTACACACCACTGCATTTTGGCATTAATATACTTTGCAGAGGTGTGGGGGCAGAACTCTGAATCTGGGACTGCACGGGCCACAGTGGAGTGTTTCTTATTGAAATTCCAAGGGAATGGAAGAAGTCCAGTGTGTGAATAACGATCTGCACTACTAACAGACTGAAACCTGGAGGAATAACTCAATGGCTATCTGAATAATGGTCTGCATTTCTGACAGTCAGGAGACTTGAGTAAAGAAGCAGTTAAGATAAGGATAGATGTGGATATAAGAGGACATGTGGTGAGCAACATCTGGGTGCCAGCAATTTGATATTGCTTTAGGAGCAGTAGAAAGCTCAAAGAATGTAATTTAACCACTCAGAGCTCCCCTGATCACCCCCAAATTGGGTACTTGTGTCCAGTAGGCTCACCCAGTTAAATATGAAAGAAAAAGGAGGCGGGCAATTGTGAACTGTTTCCATACCGCCCAAATGTTAGGAATAAAAAAAAAAAAAACAAATGTTAGGAATCAAAAAAAAAATATAAAGATCCTAAAGACTAAATGCAAAGAACAGTTTGTTCCAACTAATTCATGCAAATATAACATAGATAATGTTTAAATCACCTTGTTTGAAAATAATTATCTGGCTTAAAAAGTAATACAAGTGATTGCTAAACATAATGGTTGCCTGAGAATAATCAATATGTCTGTAAATAGCCAGCATTCAACATTTTTATCTGACTAGGCTAGCAAAAACTTGCGGTACCATTATAATATAACTGTTATTCACTAGGTCATATAAATATGGGGATATTCCCCAAGATTGGAGACCTGTGCTTGTTAAACTTGTCTTTAAGGGAAAAGGGAGTAGGACAAACCAAGAATCATACAGACCCTCAAGTCCATTTTCATGTTGTGAAAAAATAATGGAGACGGTAATATTGGATAAGTTATTGTCAGAACTGGATAGGTTGGGACTTGAAACCATATATCAGCATGCATATGTTGAAAATAGATCTATTACCCACCTGTAACATGATTATCTATAACAATATAATTATGAATGAAAAATTGTGCTGTGATGTAATTTGTATAGATTTAACTTTAGCATTTGACAGGGTCATACACAAAACACTGATCAATACATTAGTACAACTAGGTTTTGATGTACTCTTTTAAGATGGATAGGTGCATGGCTTACAAATAGGACATGCCAGGTATTATACAGCAACTGGACAGGTGAAATTCTTGGTTAGGGTGTCCCACAGGGTTCTGTCCTATGTCCTTGTTTAAATTGTATCTTTCAGACCTAACTCTTTCATCTGAGGTGTTCTATAGTCTATATACAGACCTCCTGAAATTGGGTAAACTGATTACATATGTTGCAGATAAGGCATGTCTACAAAATAATTTTACTAAATTGATCATTTGGGAACAGGAGAATATGTTGATAAATGCATCAAAAGCTAAGCATATGAGATTTGGGAGACCTAAACTGAAGGGTGAATATTTTAATACAGCACACAGTGATTAAAACTGTAGACTCATTTAAGGACCTCTGTATATAGATATATTCAGCTATGAGTTTTTCCAGTCATATCAACCAATTAGTCAATGATAAACTGGAAAGAGTACAGCGGAAATATACCAAGGACATCCATGGATGTGAAAATGTAAGTTATTATGAAAGACTAAAATATCTGAACTTGTACAGTGTTTTACAGATATCTAAGAGGAGATCTTATACAGGTACATAGGACATTTAGAGACAACTATCTCTGGGAATGTTTGAAGTTATCAAAAAGTGCTACAGAATCCTAAAACAGCCTATGCAGAAGATTCTATAGGAATGAGAAGTGTACTAATTGGTTATCTGACAGAGTAGCTGATGCATGGAACAGATTACTGAATTACATTAAAGGAAGCACTATTTTGATATTTTTAAGAGCAGCCTGGACACTTATAGGAATAAGTTTTTTGGTATATTGGCAAGCTAGAAGGGCATTCATGCCTGTGCTTGGAATATTTATATGTAGGCTGAATACAGTATTTTATTAAAGAAAACACGCAGTTGGCATGATGGATATGGTCTTTACCACCCATGCACAAGGTAAGAGATTCTGACCTCCAGCCAATGCCTATGTGGAGTCTGTATATTCTGTCTATTTGGGGGGGTGGTTCCTACCACTACACAAAAACAAAACATGCTCAGAGCTCTATCAGCTCAGAAAGGGGAGGAAATAAGTGGAGGTGAAGAAAAATGGCAGTGCCTCAAAACGACTATGTGCAAGGATTGAACAGATGTAGCTGAGCCCTGTATGGAAATAAGGTATATAAGGAGAGCTGGTGGTGGAATACAGAAATCCAGAAAGTTACAAAAGAAAAAAGGAGTACAGGAAAAGGAAGAGATGGATCGAGCTAGGAAGGAATATTGGTTGGCTGACAAAACAGGCTAAGAAGCGGTTGCAGCAGCAGCAACAAAGCAAGCATCAAATGCGCTCTACCAACTTTTGGACAGTGACTCAGCAAATGGCACAAGGCACCTCTTATCAGGCTGTAATGCAAAGATAGACACGCTTCATAAGGAATGCCAGCAATAACCTGCTCACCAGTCCACATGACATCAAAGGCATGGAATAAGTACTTCCAGCAGCTTCTGAATAAAGAAAAAACCTAGAAGCTGTTTTGCCCCAGACAAAGCCTATGATGAAAGAAGAGGTGCAACCATAGAAGAATTAAGAATAAGACAAAGGAAACTGTCTGGGAAAGCAGCAGGGTCAGATGAGGTCACAAAAGGTATGATCAAGATGTTGGGTGAGAGGGGAGAAATGGCTCTTGAGGGTACTCATAGAAGTATGGAGAGAGGCATATCCTAAATCTCTAAAGAATAAGCATTCTAGTCAGTATTCAGGAACAAAGGGGAGAGTCACAACTGTGGATGATATAGTTTTCAGACTCCTGTTACATTGCATGAAAGTGCAGGAGTGTGATAAATAGGCAGTGTAATAAAAGTAGGATGGAGATGAGAAGTTCAGATTCAGATCAGGATACAACACAAACAAATCAATGTTTGCAGTGAAACAAAAAATAAGGTAGAGATGAGGAAATAGTCCAACTGGGCATTCTTGGACTTGGAAGAATTATAAGACAAGGTCCCAAGAATGCTGATTTGAGCAGTCCTGTGATGGGCTATGTAGAAGAACCCACTGACAAAAGTACAAAGTAGTCTCAATTATCCAAACTAATTGGGACCCGGGGTAGTTCGGATAATCAAATGTATAATTGCAATCGTACCAGTATAACAAGCAAGACTGTAAC